>NC_063199.1:14848278-14855778 GCF_017589495.1 Alosa alosa
TCTATTATTTTATATCCTGATATAAAAATATTTTTCTGAATGACTGATATTTATGACAGCACACATTATGCAGATTAACCTATAGCCTAGGCCTGCTATTTTTTATTACAACTCTACCTCTTTAATTCAGCTGTCTGGTTGAAGCCTGGAAATATTGTAAACAAAGTAGCATAGTTGGCTAGCTTAGCCTATCATAGTCTACTGATTGGACTGTTCAGTTTTCCCATGTGTGTTTAAGTTAAGATAATACTTGTTCTCCTTGGGACAGGCCCTTTAGGGAAACGTTGGTATTGAGATGATCAGTCAACTTCAATGCAAGAGTTTTAAACAAATATGTGCAGCATGCTAATGATGCTAAGCGGATTTAATAGTAATTTAGCTAGTCGTCTTCTATTCGTCCTTGCTTTCACGATTGTGAATGTTTTATTTAAGTCACGCGTGTTCATTTGAGCAGGAGAGGGAGGGAGAGGGAGAGGGAGGGAGCGCGAGAGAGAGCGGGGCAAGGAGAGGGGGTGTACTTCTATACTGTTTGGTAAAGTTGCACACATAGTCTACAATGAAAGCAAGGAGAGGTATGAAATTATTATTTATTTATTTGTTTGTTTTTGGACAACGTAGGCTACCGATAAGTAACGCGGAGATGTGGGTTGCTTTTGCGGCCGCGTAAGATGCAAAGCACTGCGTGAAACACTAGAAAGGTGTGTCGCGATTCTTCCTTTTTACACCGCGACACAGTATCGTTGATATGAATGTCGCGATTTCGAATGGTATATCGTTACAGCCCTAGGCGTCTGCCAAATGAATAAATGTAAATGTATGTGTGTGTGTGTGTGTGTGAGTCGTCTGTGGATGGGTGGCCTTGGTCAGACAGGTCACCAAGGACCCAATAGTCCCTATGAATGAGATCCAGAGATCTTTTGTGAAGATGAGAGAAGCGTACAGAAGGACAACCAGTTCAATCAGTTCATCTTCGTTTCATCAGACCAGAGGATTTTACATCTCATGGTCTGAGAGTCGTTCAGGGGCTTTTTGGCAAACTGTGTGTTTGTGTGTGTGTGTGCAACTACGCGAAGTGACGGCACAAAGAAAGGAAGAAAGAGTGAGTGAAAGAAGAAAGAGAGAGTGAGTGAAAGAATGACACAAAAGCTATTCAGCAGCCAGAGGAACATTCTTTCATATCCATTTAAACACAATCACAAAGCAAAACGGCTGCCCTCCCACTGCCAATCATATTTCTATGCATCAGGATAAAAGGATGAAGAAGGGGTGTGTGCATGCCATATCCAATCATATCACTCCAGAAGAGATGTGTGTGTTTTACCTGCTGTGCTCTCTGTGAAGCCTTGGTCACCTTTTTGGCTGTGGACAGAGGAGAGAGAGAACAACCGTGTCATTCAGGACTAGCAGCACACCACAGCACAAGCAATGTGCTTCCAGCCAATTGCACTCTCTCTCTATCTCACACACACACACACACACACACACATACATACATACTGTACACACACACACACACACACACACACTCACACACTGTTGGGACCCCCTGTGCCCCCTCAGTATGTTTTGTGCACCTGTAGAAGGCTGTGCATATGAATTTAACTCTACTCATCTCTGTTTTTCTCTTTCTTTAGCTCTTGGATGTTCTCTCTCCCACCATCTCACTATGTTTGAGCATGTGCAACCATTAGTGCAGCTCAGTGCCTGCTTTCTTGCACACACGCCGTTGGGAACTGTAGCCAAATAGTTCAATCTCCGTTTCATCAGACCAGAGGATTTTATTTGCCATGGTTTTTGGCAAACTCCCGGCCAAAAACATGGCTTCCATCTGGCCACTCTACCATAAAGGCCTGCTTGGTAGAGTGCTGCACTGATGGTTGCCCTTGCACGCAACAATCCATACAGTATATCAGAATGTAACGACACAGGACACACAGAGCAAGTAGCGTTCATGTGATCACCAGAGGACACACACAGAACATGTAGCGTTCATGTGATCACCACAGGACACACAGAACATGTAGCGTTCATGTGATCACCAGAAGACACACACAGAACATGTAGCGTTCATGTGATCACAGGACACACAGAACATGTAGCGTTCATGTAATCACCACAGGACACACAGCACATGTAGCGTTCATGTGATCACCACAGGACACACAGCACATGTAGCGTTCATGTGATCACCACAGGACACATACAGAACATATAGCGTTCATGTGATCACCACAGGACACACAGAACATGTGCACTGCTTGTGCTGCAGAATACATTGAGCAGTGGTCCGAGTCTCCCGTCATCAATACAAGATCTTGGTGAAAAATGAATGCAACGCTGGATGGAAATAAATGCTGTGACATAGCAGAAGCTTGTGGAAACGATGCACACAACGAATGCGTGCCGTAATTAAAGCTAATGGCGGTCCAATGAAATATTAGAGTGTGTGACCTTTTTTTTGGCCAGGCAGTGTATATTTCATGATATACTGTCCAGGGAATGGCTCAAGCATCCAGGCTGTGTGACTATAAATAAAGGGGAGAAAGATTAGATTAAGCTTCACTTCTCTCAGGATCCACAGTGACACATGAGGCATTAAACATCATCTCCAGCAGATGGATTCACACATGTCTCTGGACAGCCCAGAGAGAAGGAGGGGATTAGTCAGGACTCTTCTTTAACTCTTCTTATTACACACTATTTAACTCTTCTTACTACACACTATTTATTTATGGGCTATTTAACTCTTTGTTTCTGATTATGTTGACACATTTGAGGTTTCACTGTGTTGAGCTGCTGTCCAGTGTAACTAACTGAATTTGACTCTGTTATTGAGGTGTTCCTCCCTCTGCTTCTCCTCTCTGTCAACCTCTTCTCTGTCTCCTCCGAGTCTGTTACATCAGCTAGCAGTGGGTTACAGCTCCATGGGTTACAGAGTAGTTAACTCATGTGTTATTCCAGTAGTTATCTACAGCAGTGGGTTACAGGTGCAGTAGTTATCTCCAGCAGTGGGTTACATGTGCAGTAGTTATCACCAGCAGTGGGTTACATGTGCAGTGTAGTTATCTCCAGCAGTGGGTTACATGTGCAGTAGTTATCTCCAGTGGGTTACAGGTGCAGTAGTAATCTCCAGCTTGCTTTCAGCAGCATGATCATCAGCAGGCTGTTTTTGTTGCTGTTTCTCTCTCTCCTTTCTTTCTCTTTCTCTCTCTCTGCCTCTCTCTCTCTGTCTGTCTCTCTCTCTCTCAAATCAAATCAAATTCAATCAAATGGTGCTTTATTGGCATGAATGAATAAAGTCATTGTTGCCAAAGCTACAGGTATAACATGTTAATAATCAACTTTACATGAATATTGTTGTAAAGATAAAAATTAATAATGAACAGGAAAACAGGTAAAATAAAAGGATAAATGGTAATGTTACTAAGAGGACAGTAGTAGCTTCATCAGTGCTATACTGTATAAAATATCTCTTTGTCTCTCTCTCTCTCTCTTTCTAAGTCATTGTAAACCTGAGGATCTTTCCTGCCCATAAACAGCAGTTGCCCATATTAGTCAGGGGTCCAATTCTGAAAAGGGCTTCCGTTATTCCGTATTTTTTTAGGTAGAAGACACCCATAGGTAAGATATTAGGGTGGTTGTCAAGCTGATTTTTTTTTGTGTGACTTGTACAAGCAATTTCAGACCATTTTTTTTGTTTCCGGCTCAACACGACATGCCAGCAATAAATGTTAAATATCTTCACAACCACAAGGACCATATACATAAAAAAGGTATCAAATGAAAGCTAACACTCATGGGCTGTCTGCAGAAGTGTCAGAATTGACATTTATTGAACAGTGTAAGAGACAACAGAACTAGAACATGAAAAAAACAATCTCGGCCTAAAGAGAACCAGTTTTTAAAGTGAATATCAGCTTGGAAACATAACATAGTATCCCAAAACCTCTATCAATCAGTACCCCTATCTATGGGAATGAGTCAAGCCAAGTTTAAAGCTTGTAGAGAGAGACAGTGCAATACTGCACAAGTTGTAATTCTTTAATGTCAAGGCGGAAATGTAGAACTGTAGATGGTGGTCTATGGTGCTATTTGACTTCATTAATGTACCAGGTTGTAACACAAATTATATTTCATTAACATATCACTATAGTTATTAATTCCATCCTAACATTACTGCTCTCTCACTTCTTTAGGGTTAGGGGTAAGTAACTAGTTAGTAGTAATAACTATATAATAGTCACATGGCAAAGGTATGTTTTTCCTCATCCAAGCAGTGACTCTCAGGCAGGCAGCCAACAGAAGGCACTGTTTTGATAATGAATACCTTCCCAATACAAAACATGCATGCATGCATCCAAGGGCATAATATAAATCTAATCTACAAAACAGGAAAAACAATATCATGCCAAATAATCTGAAACAATATAGTTGCTAGCCTAGAAATCTATATGCACCCTAGCGCAGGGCTAGTCTAGCAACTCTGTTGGCTTGTGAGCTGGAAAAATTAAACTTCTATCAGGCCAATCAAATCGTTAGGCGGGCTTAACATAATGATTGATGGCAGAGTTGCAACGATTTGGCTTGAATTCCCTGCTACTTGAAAACAAAGAAGATGGATCTTGCTGTTGGCGAACAGCTTGACACGAGTTAAGCTTTTTTTAAGTTGGCAAAAGTTTGAACTAGCCAACTAGCTCCACTGGTGGGAAAACGCATGGGACTTGTTCTAGCGCTGTCCTATTGCGTGCAGAGGGAATTGGAAAGACAACCGATTATCCCGCCGCTCGGACTGAGCACTGCGAACGATGAGTGCCCAGACCCTACATTTTAATGTGGGTCTGGCTCGTCAGGCTATATAGTTGCATATAATGTGGCAAAACTCAATAATAATGATGTGAGTACCTGAGTATTCTTGCACCAAGCTGCACAGGCACAGCCACATGCCCCACTACAAAATATTCCACATTGCCTGGTACTTGCCTTCCACTTTCCTTGCATCGAACATCATGGATTCAAGCACCTGGCCTGGTCAGGTTTTTGGATTAAAAGTTTGGGGACAAACTGTTCCATCCTTTTGGGGCAACTGGTTAGGCCTACTGGATTCACTTGTGACTGTTTCCAAACTTTGTTTGATAGTGGGTTCGCGGGTTCAAACAAGGCATCCTGAGTTGGTGGTAAAGTATCCAAATTGGCTTTCAGGCACAAAACAGGGCACTGCGAACATCATGGATTGAAGTGCTGGTTGTTGCAGGTAGCTCACGGCTGAAGTGCCGTGGTTCACCTAACCCCTCACTGCTCTCTGCAGAGACCAAATTTCCCTCACAGGATCAAATAAATGCAGATATATACTTTCCCTTATAGAATGCTGGACTTGGTACTTCATATACCAAATTGTGGAGAAGATGAAGGCACAACCTCATGATGCCACAACCAAAGGGTATGAGAGGCTCATCATTCAGTGCAGTGACACAGATGTACTGTTGTTGCATCTTGTGTTTGCAACCTGCTGAGCCCAGAAATTTGGATGAAAGCAGGAACTGCCAAGAAACCATGCTACATTAAAGTGCATGATATTAAAATATCAAATGAGATTCTGGATGGTCTGTTGGCATTTCATGCCATCACTGGATGTGACACTACCAGTCAGTTCACTGGAATAGGAAAAAGGACAGCGTGGAAAGTGTTCCAGCAGTGCCCTCATCTTCTCCACAACTTTGGTGAGGATGAAGTACCAAGTCCAGCTATTCTATCCTCAGCAGAACAGTTTGTCTGCAAACTGTATGATCCAAAAACAAACAGCACTTCAATCCATGATGTTCGCTGTACCCTGTTTTTGAAAGTGAAAGCCAATGTGGATACTTTACCACCAACTCAGTGGAAACAGTCACCAGTGACCCATCCACAGTTGCCCTTACCAACCAGTTGTGATTGGCACATGAAGGATGGAATGCTTGTCCCCCAGCTTTTAACCAAAGAACTGACGATATGTGGATGCAAGGAAAGTGGAAGTCAGTACAGTACCAGGCAGTGTCGATGTCAAAAAAGTGGAATATTTTGTAGTGGTGCATGTGGATGTGCCTGTGCAGCTCGGTGCAAGAATACTCAGGTACTCGCATCATTATTATTGAGTTTTGCCACATTATATGCAACTACATTGTTTCATATTATTTGGCATGATATTGTTTTTCTTGTTTTGTAGATTAGATTTATATTATGCCCTTGGATGCATGCATGCATGTTTTGTATTGGGAAGGTATTCATTCTCAAAACGGTAAACTCTTCTTTTGTGTCCCTGACCAGGACACAAAAGAAGGAAAAACATACCTTTGCCATACAACTATTAGTTATTACATTACATTACATTTGGCTGACACATTTTTAACCAAAGCAACTAACAACATGGTTAACAGTTTAAGCTTTATAAAAACACTTATAGGACCATTTTAAAAAGCTCTAGTACAATTAGAAAAGTGCATCAGTGCTAGGATCAGCCAGACTAGTTATTACTTCTAACTAGTTACTAACCCCTTACCCTAAAGAAGTGAGAGAGCAGTTATGTTAGGATGGAATTAATAACTATAGTGATATGTCAATTAAATTTAATTTGTGTTACAACCTGGTACATTAATGAAGTCAAATAACACCATAGACCACCATCTACAGTTCTACATTGCTGCCTTGACATTAAAGGCAGCACTAGAATTACAACTTGTGCAGCATTGCACTGTCTCTCCCTACAAGCTTTAAACTTGGCTTGACTCATTCCAATAGATAGGGGTACTGATTGATAGAGGTTTTGGGATACTATGTTATGTTTCCAAGCTGATATTCACTTTGAGAACTGGTTCTCTTTAGGTGAAGATTGTTTTTTTCATGTTCTAGTTCTGTTCTCTTACACTGTACAATACATGTCCATTCTGACACTGCAGACAGCCCATGAGTGTTGGCTTTCATTTGATACCATTTCTATGTAAATGGTCCTTGTGGTTGTGGAGATATTCAACATTTAGTGTTGGTATGTCATGTTGAGCAGGACACCAACAAATTGGCCTGAAATTGCTTAAAGTCATACACACACACAAAAAAAAAAATCAGCTTGACAACCACCCTAATGATCATGCTTGCACATAAATTGGATTATATTGCACATTTGCCCAAAATTACAGTAGGTAACATGGAAGAAAATGAAAGCACTTTGGAAAAAAAAATCCGCTTTTACCACTTATAAGAATATGGTGTTAAAATGGACAAAAAAACATTTTCTAAGCTGACAACCTGGCTAGAACACATGTTAAGGGGTTAAATATTAATACTGGATAGGTTGTATGCTTGTACCAAAAAGTGTCCGACTCTGAGTTTTAATATCAGTTTTGACCCCTTGATGAGCACATCAGAGGAGTTCTACACACACACACACACACACACACACACACAGAGTAACCCTTTAACCATTTCCTTACTCCCACAACACTCACATCCCCGCATTAGAAGAATTCTACA
>NC_063199.1:14860778-14902425 GCF_017589495.1 Alosa alosa
AGGGCGGTCTTGCCTAGGAGCAGAAGGGGGTCCAGAACGCTCCGGTTGAAAGACGTTTACGCACGCACGCACGCACGCACGCACACACACACACACACACACATGCACACACACGCACATGCACACGCACACGCTGTCACACTCGATCTCATCTCACTTATCTCAATGAATATCTGTAACAGTGAGATTCCTCCAAATGAGGCCAACTTTATAGTGTGCATGCTCGATAAGAAGGTTTCAATGGGTCTGCTGTCGCTGCCTTCAACTGTCTAACGAGTCACTTGCTGTAGCAGGCATCAAGGTATCGGCTATGAACTTTGTGTCTGAGAGCTGAGCAAGATAGCAACACAGAATAGCGTTGCCATGATTCCGACAGCTGACTAATCAGTGGGAGTTGAGACGTGCTAAAGAATCCTGAAGGATACATGTACACTGCCTTCAAAATTCAGCAAAACGAGGGTAACTTACACGAAATGTATACAAATATTTGATTCATTCATGCCTTGATGCCTTGCTGCCACCAAATGTGTATTTGTGTGCAGCCATGTGTGCATTAGTGTGTGTGTGTGTATCTGTGTGCGTTAATGTGTGCATTAGTGTGTGTGTGTATCTGTGTGTGTTCATGAGTGCATTAGTGTGTGTGTGTATCAGTGTGTGTTCATGTGTGCATTAGTGTGTGTGTGTGTGTATCTGTGTGTGTTCCTGTGTGCATTAGTGTGTGTGTGTGTATCTGTGTGTGTTCATGTGTGCATTAATGTGTGTGTGTATCTGTGTGTGTTCATGTGTGCATTAGTGTGTGTGTGTGTATCTGTATGTGTTTATGTGTGCATTAGTGTGTGTGTGTGTATCTGTGTGTGTTCATGTGTGCATTAGTGTGTGTGTGTATCAGTGTGTGTTTATGTGTGCATTAGTGTGTGTTAGGGGTGTAACGGTTCATGTATTCGTATTGAACCGAAACGGTACGGGCGTCACGGTTCGGTGCATGAATTTACACGGAGAATACACGGTATAAAAAAACATAAAACTTGTGTGCGTATTAATTAATGTCATGCGCAATTACTGTTAAGTAGCTTAGAGTTACGGGAGTTCTTTAGCGACACCTAATCTGTAGCCTCGCCTTTAACTCTGAAGCCTGATTGGGCCTTATTTTTTTTTTGTCAGGTCGCTGGTCGAGTCAGTCAGTCAGAGATAGTAGCACTAAGGTGGCATTACACACATTAGAGGATCCACTGGTCTCTTCGCAAGTTTGAGAACTTCAGTTACAGTAGTACAGGCGAGAGAGTGGTGGATAAAAAACTGTGTGTCGGCGTTGTTCAGCAGTTGTTGGGTATGTGAGTGGAAATTTATGCTACACATGTTCGAAGCAATCACCCAGATGATGTAGGCTACCAATCACCGAAATGAGAAAAAAAAAAAAAAAACTTCCCCTGCGCTTCACCAGCCTTTGGATACACATACAAATAGAGCCAAAACCTATGGCTTAAATTAAATGATTTCGTAATGACAGAAAGCCATGTAAATCGCGTGGTAATTACCTTTATGTTGGGGTAACTTGTAACTTCTCACATGAGGAGCTGGTAGTGTTAAGTGCATAGACAGTAAGTGTCAACGCTTAACCAGGCTAATAAACAAACCATGCTACGTGAGTTAACGCCGAAGGGCAAAGTCATGTGACTTCTAGTTGTAGTCTGTTTATGAAATGAAAGGAGCAATTTCGTTTTTTAAAAGAAGGCAAAATAGTGTGATATTTTCACAGTTAGTAGGCTACATTATTACTCTACACACACTCAAAAATATTGAGGCAAATTGTAGACCCTTCCATATACAACTAAACACAGATGTTGAAGGTTTTGCTTAAGTGGATTTTTAAAAATCATTATTCTATGTAATTTGCACATTCAGAAATAAGAGATGCTGTAGGCCTATTTTAAGTTTTATAGCTGATTGTCTTATTTTGTTTACAACTTACAGATGGAGTCTGGGTACTTACTGTACTGTTTACCCTACATCTTACACACTTCAGGCTGTTGCAGATAGCTCAGGGAAGAGACTGTATGACACTAGGTGGTACAGCCTGATACATGCACAATAAAAAAACAATTGCTTTCTGCATTTTTGGTTTTGCTTTTCCCTCCATTGTACCGAACTCGTACCGAACCGTGATGTCCGAACCGAGGTATAAACCGAACCGTGACTTCTGTGTACCGTTACACCCCTAGTGTGTGTGTGTGTGTGTGTGTGTGTGTGTGTGTGTGTGTGTGTGTGTTTTTCAGCCCTGTGTAGCCTGAGCCTTTTCTTACCAGATCCATTGGTGGAATTGACATCAGCGCCGTGAGTCAGAAACACAGTAAGGCTCCTCTCGTCTCCTCGTCCTGCTGCTTCATGGAACCTGAGGAGAGACACAGCAACGGTGTACTGCATGACACCCACAACACACACACAGCAGAGAGAGGAACCTGAGGAGAGACACAGTAACGGTGTACCGCATGACACCCACAACACACACACACAGAGCAGAGAGGAACCTGAGGAGAGACACAGCAACGGCGTACCACATGACACCCACAACACACACACACAGAGCAGAGAGAGGAACCTGAGGAGAGACACAGCAACGGCGTACCACATGACACCCACAACACACAAACACAAAGCAGAGAGAGGAACCTGAGGAGAGACACAGCAACGGCGTACCGCATGACACCCACAACACACACACACACAGAGCAGGGAGAGGAACCTGAGGAGAGACACATCAACGGCGTACCACATGACACCCACAACACACACACACACACACACAGAGCAGAGAGAGGAACCTGAGGAGAAACACAGGGACAGCGTACCGCATGACACACACACAGACACGGCGTACAGTAGGACACCCACAACACACACACACGGAGCAGAGAGAGTAACCTGAGGAGACACACAGGGACGGCCTACAGCATGACACCCATAACACACACACACACACACGGAGCAGAGAGAGGAGACTGAGGGTCTGCTGTTAACATTTGTGTGGGGATGGTGCTTTTCCAATATGCGCTAATCCGCCAGTGTCTGCAGAAAAGCCTCAGACTTTTTTCCATCTCTGAGGCTGGACCCAGATGGTCCTGGAGTGGGGCAGGGATAAATAAGGGCTCAACTGGGATACAACGCAACCATAAAACTATGGAAAAACTACTTCAAATAATGACATGTTTAAATTTCATTTAAATTCATTTTACATGTACCAACTAGACTGTTTACACAATTGTAGCATTGATGTTGTCTGTTAGTGAATGTCCCTAGTATTCCAACTCCTACTGGAAACACTGAGGCTGTTCATCACTGGTGAGGCAGCCTCTTGCCGGCCCTAGTATTAAATGGAAAAAGTTGATTGGTTTGTTGTGCTTCTTTGGGCCAATGTGTACTGAGGTAGTATGGGTTTATTAGTGTAGATAGTATGGGTTTATTAGTATAGGTAGTATGGGTTTATTAGTATAGGTAGCATGTGTTTATTACTATAGGTAGTATGGGTTTATTAGTGTAGGTAGTATAGGTTTATTAGTAAAGGTAGCATGGGTTTATTAGTATAGGTAGCATGGGTTTATTAGTGTAGATAGTATGGGTTTATTAGTATACTGTAGGTAGTATGGGTTTATTAGTATAGGTAGCATGTGTTTATTACTATAGATGGCAGGGTTTATTAGTATAAGTAGCATGGGTTTATTAGTGTAGATAGTATGGGTTTATTAGTATTGGTAGCATGTGTTTATTACTATAGGTTGCATGGGTTTATTAGTAAAGGTAGCATGTGTTTATTAGTATAGGTAGTATGGTTTTATTAGTATAGGTAGTATGGGTTTGGGTTTATAGGTAGTATGGGTTTATTAGTATAGGTAGCATGGGTTTGGGTTTATAGGTAGTATGGGTTTATTAGTATAGGTAGTATGGGTTTATTAGAATAGGCAGCTCTACATTAATAGGCACTTCTGTCAGCAGCACAATACATATTTTAGGAACTCAATAAGGTTTTTCGCCCTTTTATCACAAGCAGTTTTAGTTTCAGAAAAGGACATAGACCCAGGTTTAGGCTACCTGGATGGAGTTTTGCATTTGAGATTCAAGCATCAGAAATGATAAGGAGGCACAAGTCTTTTGTGTTTTATCTGTATGAAGAACAAGATTCAGGGAAACAGAGACTTTGCACAGTCAACTGGAACACAAAGCCCAAAGGCTAAAAAGTGAAACAGGTTAAAAAAAAAAAAAAAAAAAAAAAAAAAAAATGATTTACATACTAATATTCAACAACTCCTTCAACTCTTAAATTAAACTGTCTACAAATCATCAAGTCTTAAAGAATAGCACTAGGAACTGCTTTTAATCTTATTTTGTTTTAGTCCTCTGTGCAATGTCTCGGTACAGAGTTTAAAGTCGTCCTGATTTGATCAGGACCCACTCTCTCTCTCTCTCACACACACACACATTTAAACTCGCACTCTCTCACACACACAGATCTCTCTCTCTCTCTCTCACACACACATACACACAGACCCCTTTATCAGTTTCTGCTCCAGATGGAAGGGTGGGTAGCAGGGCTGGAATTCACTCCTACAGACTCCCTCTGATGTCTCCTCTTTCCAGCCTCTCAGCCAGAGCCCAGCATTTCATCAGCCAGCGTGTGTGTGTGTGTGTGAGAGAGAGTATATGTGTGTGTGTGTGTGTGTGTGTGTGTGTGTGTGTGAGAGAGAGAGAGAGAGAGAGAGAGAGACAGATATGTGTGTGTGTCTGTGTGTGTGAGAGAGTGCGAGTGTTGTGTGTGTGTGTGTGTGTGTGTGTGTGTGTGTGTGAGTGTGAGTGTGAGTGAGAGAGAGAGAGAGAGAGAGAACACACAGTTGACTGCAATTCATCTGTGTATGCTCTGACAGATTGCTGTGTATGGTATGGTAATGGATTGTTGAAGTGACGCTGCTCACAGACGCTTGCATTGAATGCAGTGCTGGAAACGCATCTCATTCACTTTACATGGGTTTACGTCATCCGTTGCTGAAGTGAATTGTGGTTCCATTGCCCTCGTCGCCTCCGTCAAACAGTTGAGAAATGTTCAACTTTTGCTGCATCGACGGACAGCAACGCAAGGCACCAGCCGATCAAATTACGGTTATACTTCAAGGCATCCACCATAGTGCACACCCCCGACCGTTGGGAAACCCACCAGCATGCAGTAACGCAACACAACTGTGAGCATCTAGGGTGACAGTAGAGTGATCAGGATGTATGGTTAGTATCTGTAAACAAATAATGACCAGCTAAAATCGCAGAGGTCAACCACATGAGATTCAAGCAAGCATGACCATGTCCGTTAACAGAGAAAAGACGACAGCTCTGTCCACCTCCTTGTCATCAACCAATACTTATTTTCTTCTAGTGGAACAAGGATTTCATTGCAGAATACGCAATTTATTCTCAGAAAAACACCATCTCAAAGCATCAATCCTGACCGAGTCTGCCATTACTGTTTATCTCATCAGCTCCTCAGCTCAAACCCAATGGCCATTTCGTTCCATAATGTCCTATTTACCATCTTAAAGCTATTAGACAGGGACAGGGGAACATATGTCTTTAATTATCTAATCACAAGCTCCTGGAAGCACTTGTTTTCTTTTCCCCACAGAAAAAAGACACAGAAGGCTCATTTGTGTGAGAGGCCTGTCGTTTCCATCTATTCCGTGCTGATGAGACTTGATGAGAAACAATAGAACACTAAACTTATCCGGTGGAGGTCACAGAGGAGCACAAGCGAGCCCTGTGTACCGTCATACGTCAGTGTCTGAAATGCTGAGAAGAAAGAAATCTTCTCCAACAAAACCGAACATGCAATGTGTGCACTTCTATCAGCTGTAGCCAGCAGCGAATAGCATGAATGTATACCCATTAGACCAGTGGTTCTTAACTGGTGGGTCGGGACCCAAAAGTGGGTCGCGGAACCATTCTGGGTGGGTCGCGGAGCTTGTGGTTAAAAAGAAAATCGCCCATTTCAAATTGACTTAAATTGAGATGAAATGGTGCAGAATCCACAGTGTGCGATGGTCACAATTGCTGGAACATGAGTAAAAATGCCTCATAATAAAGTACACCTGTCAAAGACAGACCTGTCAAGTACTTTAAGGTGACATCAGGAGTTGGAGACTTCACAAATGTAATGCCAAACAGCATGTTCCAAACAAATAGGCCTACAGGCACTTCGCCTTTCTTAGCATGTAGCTCACCAAATCTGTTGTCTTGAACGCTATAAAATTATATATGGGTCGTGACTTCATGAATATGGGAAATTGTGGGTCCCAAAGCCAGACCAGTTAAGAACCACTGCATTAGACCATTCTGAATGGACGCTGATTATTGTAATACTCTATACAGAACAATGTAACCACATTCTTATATAATTTTTTCCATGTCTTGCATTTTGTGATTGATCTGTTGTCTATATTGTCACCTATGTGAACATAACTTCAGTTTCTAAAGGACTTGCATGCCTGTGCATTGTACTGAGCATCCAGTACACGTTTGCAGTTGCATTCATTTAGCTGACTTACAACTGAGGGACATCAATAAAGACTAGTGCAATAGAAGACCGTGGAGTAAATAATAAGCACTGTATTTTTGCAAACAAAGAACTACAAACAGTATGTGGTCTAACAGGCTGCTCAAATGAAATGAAACGAATGCATATCAAATCAGCACATACAGGCTTCAGGGCCTTAACTTGTCAATCTCAATCCAAAACCAGTCAGTTAGGTTCAATGTAGCTCTCTCTGTCTACAGAATTATGGCCAGAGCTCAAACAGGCACCAGTCTTTACACTCAATACTCTTGCACCTAAACACTGTGCTAGGCTCTGGTTGGGGTTATTTATCATTTATCAAAACACAAGTGTGATATCCACATGACATGTCATGTCCTCAAATGTGCAGTTTAAGGGCAGTATACAGAATGGCTCAACAGAAAGAGCACATGGGTAAATAGTCCCTTCAGTGCCGCACAAATGGTGCATATTTGAAAATCCTGCTGACATCTCTTATTAAAGGATTGGAGACTATTATCTCCAGCCCTGAATGGTAAAAATATAGCAAAGATATTGAGATGCAAAGATGTAGTCTGAGGTCTCTAGAGATAACTATGGCTAGACAGAGAATGTGCGGTTTGGTTGGGCTATGCGCTGAGACCACCGCCCAGTACATCTCACACACAGGCTGGACAAACACAATACATACAAATGACCAACCTTTTACACAAACACAAACAACTAACAAACAACCACATACCATCACAGGCACACACACACACACCGACTCATCTTTAGTCACACTGCACACACCCACACACCATTGTGTACATCTGTTTCCTTCACATGCACTGATGCACATGCTCATGGACATTCACACACACACTAATAGCATGCCTTTGGCACACCCTTTCACACACATAAATAAGCAATGTCCTTCCATTAGCTAACCACATCGAAACAAATTGATCCTCTCCATGGTTCCAAAAAAACATCACTACTTGTACGTACAGCTACATAGCGTCTCCATACAATACGAAACAGCAACGATACAGTACTGATGTCTCTGACTAAACTTCAGTGACACTATGGATATGGTTTAGTGTTTGGCGACAATTACTTTTCTTACTGTTGGGCTAAATATTTCTCGTTTGTTTAAATTTTGTTTCAATAACTTGAATCGCGGTTGCTTCAATAGTTGAATAGCTGTTGAAAGAACGTTTCTAGACACTGTGGAAGTACGACTTTGCATTCGTTTTTTTCCCCTTTGTTTGTTTCTCACTGTAACTCTTGGGGTTTTTCCCACTGTGGTCAATCTCCCTGTTGGGAGGAGAGCTCAAGGACAGTGGGCCTGTGCGCCGTGGGCGATCTATAGGTGTGACAGCCGGGAGATAAGACAGCGGGCATCGGGGGAGAGGTGCCTTAAAGTGCCTGGTCACCACAGCGGGGAGATGCATTTAAAGTGCCTGGTCACCACACTCCCACCTCCGCTCCCATCCAGCTGACACTGAGACTCCAATCTCCGGTCCGCACCTGCCACTCGTTCCAGCGCAGCTCAGTGGAGGCGTCTGCCCGTGCGGAGAGGGGACTGCAAATAGGCCTGGAGATTAGGACTGCAGTCCTAATGCCAACAGCCTGGCAGACGGCCAGGGCTGATGGGGCACCTGCTCTGACAGAGCACCTCTGAGAAGTGGGAAGTGAGAAGGAGGGGAGAAGTGGTGTGTGTGTTAGTGTCTGTTAGTGTGTCTCTGTGTGTGTGTGTGTGTGTGTTAGTGTGTGTGTGTGTGTGTGTGTAAGTGTATGTGTTATTATCTCTCTCCCTGCCGTAACAGAGGCCATTTGCACTTTTATTTCGAGGCGAAATGAAACAAAGTTTTTTAAAGTAGCAGGCTTCTGGGGTTGTTTACAGATTAGTGGAGCACTGAGGGAAATTAAACACAGCAGGGCAGAAGGATGGAGCAGGGGGCAGTGGTTAAAGAGTGAAGACTAAAGAGTTTGGGTGTCTGATTAGCAAGGCCAGGCAAGGACGCTCCACACATGAATGAAATGGATCAGTGTCCCCAGGGAGACTAACTGCACACAACTCCAGCTGGGGCAGAGAAGTTTGGAGATTTACTCCAGGTGGCGGTCTGCAGTGTTTAGCGTCACGATGTCATTTAAGACTGCAGTCATTAAAAGGCATAAAAAGCCCAAAAAAACATACAAAAAAAAAAAAAACTGCAGTCCAGAACTTTTAGTTTTGGGATGTTACATAAGACTGTAGTCCAGAACTTTTATATATAGGCTGTTACATAAGACTCTAGTCCAGAATCTTTGGTTATGGAATGTTACATGCTGGGTCTCCACCTGAACAATAAACTGGACTGGTCAGCCAACACTGATGCACTCTACAAGAAAGGGCAAAGCAGGCTGTACTTCCTGAGGAGGCTGCGGTCCTTCAATGTGTGCAGTAAGCTCCTTAGGATGTTCTACCAGTCTGTTGTTGCCAGCGTCCTCTTCTATGCAGTAGTATGCTGGGGTGGAAGCACAAGGAAGAAGGATGTGGGGCGAATTGACAGGCTGGTAAGGAAAGCTGGCTCTGTAGTGGGAGCTGAACTGGAGTGTATCACTTCACTATCTGACAAAAGGACCCTGAACAAACTGATCAACATCTTGGACAATGAGTGTCACCCACTCCACAGCACTATTGTTAAACAGAAGAGCCTGATCAGCGGGAGACTTCGCTCACTGCCTTGCACAACTGACAGACTGAGAAAGTCATTTGTCCCCAGGGCCATTGAACTGTTCAATGCCTCACTTAAGGGAAGAGGAGAGATAGACTTCTCTGCATAGTCTGTCTGCCTCTTCATCCCCTCCATGTTTGGTACTGTCTGTCTGTCCACTGTCTGTCCACTAGCCACTTGTACCACTGTCTTTATGCCTCACTGTTTGCGTGCTATATTAGCACATTAGCACATATGCATAACCCCCCCTCCATGCCACAGCCGAACTGTGGCCACACTTATACATTTTCTTAAATAGTTAAATATATAGATATATAGACTTTCCTTTACTTTATTTCTGCATTGTTGCACTGTTGACTTACTCATTTGCACTATCACCATGACCACTATCACCATTGCACTACCACCATGACACTCATTCACACAGAGCACCTTAGAGCACCTTACCATACCTTACTATGCACAGAGAATCACAGGCTCAGTCCCTGCCTCAGTCATTGCAAGCGCCTCTGATTTATTAATCACCACTATGTGGATACTGTTTTTAGAATTGATTTAGATTAAGTGTTAGTATAATTTGTAATTTTGTTATTTGTATTTTAGTATATTTTTATATATTGTATTAAGTGTTAGTATAATTTGTATTTTAGTATATTTAGCATATTCTTTATCTTCTACTGTCCTTACTGCTTAGTTGTGTTTTTATATTATATACTTTAATTACTCTTCTGCTGTTAAAGAATGTGTTTGTCTTGTATGTATGCTGCTGAGACCTTGAATTTCCCCTGGGGATCAATAAAGTATCTATCTATCTATCTATCTATCTATCTATCATGGGGCAGCCGTGGCCTACTGGTTAGCGCTTCGGACTTGTAACCGGAGGGTTGCCGGTTCAAACCCCGACCGGTAGCCCACGCCTGAAGTGCCCTTGAGCAAGGCACCTAACCCCTAACCCCTCACTGCTCCCCGAGTGCCGCTGTTGTTGCAGGCAGCTCACTGCGCCGAGATTAGTGTGTGCTTCACCTCACTGTGTGTTCACTGTGTGCAGTGTGTTTCACTAATTCACGGATTGGGATAAATGCAGAGACCAAATTTCCCTCACGGGATCAAAAGAGTATATATACTTATACATAAGACTGTAGTCCAGAACTTGTAGGTATAGGGTGTTACTTACATTGACATAAAATGATTTATATAGACACTTTCATCCAAAGCGACTTACATATGTCAATTATATTGCAAGGGAGCAACTCGGGGTTAAGTACCTTGCTCAAGGGCACAACAGTGGAAGCCGGGAATTGAACCCACGACTTCTCGGTCTACTGCCCAGCTCCTTCAACACTACGCTACCACCAGCCTGCTTAAAACTGCCCAGCTCCTTCAACACTACACTACCACCAGCCTGCTTAAAACTGCCCAGCTCCTTCAACACTACGCTACCACCAGCCTGCTTAAAACTGCCCAGCTCCTTCAACACTACGCTACCACCACCCTGCTTAAAACTGCAGGCCACATTACAACTGAACATTTGCGATTTGGTTCAGCATTCACTGCATTACTTGTAGTACATTTTAAACATGTGATGAGGCATTACCAATTAGGAGAAAATCAGAATATTGCTGCTGTTCTGGAACCTGCTCCATCTACTAATGAAATGAATAAAAATATAATAATTGCTTCCAAATGGACCATGATTCTGATGATTGGTGAGAACCATAGATGTGACATAATTAACCCTTTAGTAAGAGGTAAAGTGAGGTAAGGTAAGGTAAGGTAACTTTATTTGTACCCAAGGGTAGATTTGGTTGCAGGTTGCAGAGTCATGACTTGCTGCACTATTAATTGCAGCCTTCGCGATTTGCATATTGCATCAGTTAAAATTGTGATTTTGAATAGAAAATCAATTACAGTTTTTCTCAGTTGCCTTGGTGCTTTTCTCACATCACTATTAACATTTGCACAGCAGTTAGTGCATTTCTCAAAACAATTAGTGCAAACTGCAAAACCTAGTGGATAACCTGCAAAAGCACCTCAGTTGCTCAAAATGGATAGTCCATTCCTCAAAAGCAAGTATTTATGTCAATGAAACTGCCAGTGTCATCAAAATGAGAAGTCTCATCATCAGTCAGACACCATTGTTTATGAACAAGATAGTCAAATGGCTTTGTCATGTTTTCATTACGTTGTATGTTTCATTGCTCTCAGTGTTTTCCCATGCAAAAAAAGGTCAGAACTCGGTGACACTACCTGAAAATGCTCAAGACGGCACTATACAGTACTTGTACAGCCATTTGAAAACTACAGTAAAGTTACAAATTGCTGTAGTTAGGGGAGTAAGTGAGTACAAGACACTGAATATGTACATTTCACAGTTTTACTGTACTCTTTGCAATTCTACAGCATTGTGACAGAATTTGATAACTAGTTTTGTATGTAATGACTCAAGCAATGAAATGAAGACTATTACTTTTATTGGGAACGACTATTCAGCATCCATAAGTATACCGGTAGTTCATTTTGACTGACATGACAAAGCAACTGATACATGTTCAAAAGCATTTGCAATTTGTTCAGAGGAAGGAGAAATTGCTACTATGATGTGCACAAATGACTAAATGTTGTGGAGGTTGAACTAATTGTTATGAGAATTTTCATTCTGATCTGAGAAAAGCACCAAAGCGACTGAGAAAAACTGTAATGAGTCCAGACCTCTCAGTCTTTGTTACTGTCCTGATTCTGAAGACAAGACAGAGCTGAGACAAGCAGTCAATATGTTACAACCCTGTGCAGCTTCGGAGCTTTGATTGGTGATGTTGCAACAACACACACAGGCCAGACCTGACCGTAACTCTGTGTTTGCCAATAACCTTAAATCAATACAGTCTCTGGACCCCCCCCATTCCCCCACTTCAATCCCCAGCACACACACACACACACTCTCTCTCTGGGGTGAAGTGAGGTGATTGAGTCATGTCAGTTGATGGCCTTACCTGTTGGCCTTACTGTCTAGTGATAATCAGATCACAGCACAGTTGATGGCCTTACCTGTTGACCTTACTCTTTAGTGATAATCAGATCACAGCACAGTTAGACTAGTGTGGGGCTCCACTAGTGTCAGACACTCACACCAAACGACCCTGTGAGTTGTGCTTGTGGGGTGTGTGTGTGTGTGTGTGTGTGTGTGTGTGTGTGTGTGTGTGTGTGAGACACTCACGCCGAATGGCCCTGTGGGTTGAGCTTTGTGGGGACCACGCCCTTCTTGGCAAGGGTGGCGACGACTCTGTCCAGCTCCCCACTCTCCACCGCTTTCAGCAGCCTTTCATCATACTTGGACCAGTCCTTGTTCTGCCCCAGACAGGAAAGCAGGAAGAGGAAGGCCGTTAGGAACACAAGAACAGGCCATGGCAGAGGCCCGTCCATCAGCACTGCGCTAACTAGGTCCACCTCTTCATTTCTGTCATGACTACCTCAGTCACACACAAAACATACACACTCACACACAATACACATGTACACACACACGCAACATACACACACACACACACACACACACACTCACACACAATACACATGTACACACACACACACAACATACACACACTCACACACAATACACATGTACACACACACACACAACACACACCCACACACAATACACATGCGCGTACACACACACACACACACACACACACACACACACACACAGGCATACAGTACACACACAAGCATACAGTATGTACACACACACACACATACACACACACATACTGTGTACTTCTATGCTGACTACGCTGAGCCCTTGGCCTCATTGTTAGAACTGTACACAATTCAAAACTACTTAGATAAGTGATCCCACTTCAGCTTCTCAATCAGCTGAAAATTACTTTCAGACCCACAATTCCATTTTTCAATTAAGGCACAGGAGTCAGACACCAAAACAACAGCAATGGCTCACTTTCAAGAAGCCCTGTGCTTATCTTTAGGGAAAGGCTTCAATTTAGCGTGACGGATGTGGCAAGCGCCGTTTCCGACAAAAACCCACCTCTGAGATAGGATGGGGTGGTGGTGTGTGTGTGTGTGTGTGTGTGTGTGTGGATAGCCCTTGCATTGTGAGATAGCACTCTGGAAGAAATCAAGCTAATTGACGACCACCTGCTGCAACACCTTTTTTTCTACAGCTTAGTGCGCTTTAGTTCCAGTGTTCTGCTGTGATAATGTGATTCTAAGGCCAACCTGTGTGACTGCACAGACAGAGCCTGCTTGCAAATGGCTGTGAAAGAGTCTTATCCTGTTTAGCTGAGGGTTTTCAAGTCACAACTTGTGAGTGAGTGTGAGTGTGTGTGTGTGTGTGTGTCTGTTCCTGCTTGCATGCTTGTGAGAGGACAACATAAAATGCTAGTTTGCCATGGCGACCCTGGGGGGGGTCTTACTTACAGAACAAACTCTTCCCATCACATGATACATTTGTTTTTATAAGTCCAAAGTTTATTGGTTGGCTCATGGACTAAGTCCAGCACCCCCATTTTAATCTATCCTGTGTTTGGTTTGTTATGGTCAAATTACTATTGCATTCTCTGGCAGATATAGTCAAGCTTTTGTGAACCACGCACATGCAGAAATACCTCTTCATAACTTCACAATGACACGTGAAAATGCAATTCTGAGTCTCAGTACAAATCTCAGTTAACACCTACTGTGACCCCACAGCAACCTCTTACTCTCTCTCCAGTGGTTTTAGCCTATTCTGGTTCGACAGACAGGTTGAACTGGTGCATGTCTGGCATGTTTGCGTCTGTTTGGTGTTGACACAAATCATCAATAGGGGGGTTGGTACATGCTCGTCATTTTAATGGCTCCCAGGTCTGCTCAGAAGACGCTAAACGTCACGCTGACCTGCGCTGCACCGCAGGCCCCTGTATTTATCCGGCATGGCTAGCTAGTGTAGCATAATAACTGGGACAATGTCAGGATTGCGGAGTTTAGCAGGCTAATCCCAGTTCTCACATGATGTCAGAAATCTGGAATGTTTCTCCCCTCGCTCGCTGTGGTGTCCTGTTCTTTTCCATATGCTTAGTGAGGAAGGAACCACAGGCCTAGCAGCACTGTCAGAAGCTACAGCTCCTTTCATTATGGAGTTGTTGTCCTCAATTAAAATGCACATTCATCATTGGCATTAGGCTGTATCTTAAAGTGTACCTGCTGGCTAATTCCTCACAACCTAGGCTACTACAGTGATTTTTCTTTCTAGAGCCAGTCCTGGTTCCCTGGATCCCACCACATCAGAATAAAGCAGAACTGATCCTGCTCAGTAAGAAGGAATCTCATATTGTGGTTGGTCATGCCAGTAAAAATGGTTTTCGCCAGATTCAAGGAAGGAAAAGCCTGTCAGACAAAACGTTTTTTCAGAACTGTATGCAAAATGAACGTTTAAATTTAAAAAATAAAGTCATGGTCCCCGCGGTGACCACTTAACCAAGGCTATTAATTGTCTTTTTAGGATTGGGCACTGACACATTTGAAATGATCTACGGTCATGCCTTCCAGAAAAGTGTTCCAAGAGCGCCAACTTAATTTCAGATAAACACTATTTCGCTCTGTGCGGTTAGGCAAAAACTGACCTGGACGAGTCGTGAATTTTAAAAGCATGCCTGTCAAATAGGCTAAAAGTAAAGTCCCCGCTACGGTCTCGAAGAAAAAGAGAGAAAGAAAAAAACAATGATCTCTCCTATCCTATTAGTTTCACAAACAACCTAGGCTAATACATCTTTCGGCATGTCTAATAAACATAATCCACCCCTTTTCTCGAATAACCCAGAGATGTTAGTGGAGATAGGAGAATAGGCTATTTATGTTAGGAACTCTGTTAGTTCGTCTCTTAAAAATAGACTTACATCGATTGTTACTTCATGTCTCATCAGCCGATTTTTAAAACTTTTCATTGTTGACAAGAGTGTCACGAAGTTGGTTGTAAAATGTCAAATTCCGTGGTTGTGTGTATTGAATATTTCCTGCCACTGTCAGTCCACCAGTCGGAGCCAGCCTGCGCCTGACGTAGACACATTCATAATCCAATGACGGGAGAAATCCTTAATAACTGGAGAACTGGAGCCAATCGGGGTTTGGGAAGGCGCGGTACGAAGGTCACGCTTTGCGTGGTTGCGGAGTTACTTCACATGATGCTTAGTGGAACAGATTCCATTAACCTTAACGCTTTCCTGCCAGAGCGAACAACACAATGGGGTGGGTGTTGCTCTTAAAAACAGTGCCCAACTTTTCCATAGCAGACAGCCTTTCGGTCAGAGGTCCAGCCAAGTGCAGGGAGTAGGCCTATGTGGATTTTCAGTTAAAGTCTGCCAAGTTTAGGACATTCTTCACCATTTTGTTAGTGGATATACGCCGTCTTTTAGTTTAGTTTTTGGCACATTAGGTAAGTATTATGAAGAGAGTCAAAGGTTATCATTCTGTTTCAAAAGAACAAGTGGTTAACAGATCACTATAATGGCCGACTGCCTGACCCGGAATCTAGTGTTTTACGGCGGTAAAGTTGGTTGGACGTTGGCTATTTTGACACATTAAGAAAATGCATAAATTATTGTAGCCTTGTTACGACAGACGAAGATGTAGGATGTACTTCATACAACTTCAGCACGGGTCATGTGTCACAAGGCTAGATCGTTACAAATGTTTATTTATTTATTATGAATAATTTAAATATAATTTAGCCGCCCTGTAACCCTAAAACTATAGCCTACACAATGATATCACAAAATCCATGTTTGTCTTGGATTAATTTTATAAATTGTATTAACAAAGATCATGAATATATTAAATCTATTAAGCATCAATACTTCTGGACATTTTACAAAACACAGACAAATATCCACCACATGACAGAAAACCTCTGTTAGCAAAACACCCACTCCACGATTTTTTATACAAATCAAAATAGCCTGCATGTGACCTTTTCATGTCAAAACACATGTGATGAAAACAGATATCCTCCATATGACAAAAGACCTTTTTTTGCAAAACCTACTCAATGTTATATAAAATGGAAAAATACAGACTTCAATATCCTGCCCTCAAACACAACACACAGAGTAGCCTACTGTAAACAGAATGTGGAAGCACATTTTTCTCATATGAATTGGCTGGACGTGCATTGTTCACCAAAAAAGAAAAGTTCACCATGCTTTGTGAGCCCCATGTGCTGTGAAGGTCAAGGATGTCTTTGAGGATTATCAACAGTAATCATGAGTCATGATTATGCTTGCCTCCCTTCCCTCATTCTGAGACTTCGCTGTTCTGCCATATGGCCTCATGATTTCCTCTACAGCTCTTTCTACTTTGTTTTATGGAGGCACCTGTTACTCCAAGTCAAAGTCTCTCTCCCTCTCTGCATCAAACCACCATGAAAAATACTTTGGTCAGTAATGTCAGTCAAAATTAACTGGGAAAATGAGGTGTCAAGGATACTTCTCAAACAGCAATGTCAGAAGCATCATGCTATAAATTATACCAGTAACAGACTTGAGATTGAAAACACTTTACGTGGAGTTGTTTACTCTCCACAATTAAGTTGGGCTCAGGCAGCAACATCAGATTCAGACTAATTAAAGAATACAAAGGAGCATTTCTCAGACGAGCACAGGCAGTAGGCTACATCACTCCATAATAGGCTCAAATTATTAAAGAGTAAAATGTAACCTTTTGGCTTTTTATGGTGGCCATGTCTGTTCAAAATATCACACTATAATGGCGGGACTGGAGATTGTTGTCCCCTGGGTGTAATTCAATCCAAGTGCTTATAATGGCTATCAACTGTTGAAAATGTGCTAGATAACACACATGCTTAATGTGTTTTTCAGAAGCACCTTTTTTCCTGGACAGACCACATTAGAATACACACAATCATCATTACATCCATTGATGGACACACAATGTGTCCTTTCATCCTGCAGATGAAGATCTTTAAGGAAAGAAACTTTGAAGGCCCCTGCGGAGCCTTTGCGATATTTATTCACACTTAGTGATGGAAATGGGGATCAAGGAAACACAAGAGCATATGTTTTGCCTTTGAGCCAATTAAAAATGCAGTCCGCAATTTGGTGTTGATATCTGAGCTCAAAAGCCAATCAAATTACACCCTTGCCTTCTGTGTTTCTGTGGCACCATGTTGATTGGCTAGGATTGTTTATCACTCATTCCAAGCCACCGTTTCAAAGCCATAACCGTGAGTACAAACACTAGGGGTTTTTAACACAAAAAGGAGCAGTTTGTCAAATATGACACTGTGTGGAATTAGAATCATGGACTTCTTGTTAGTCATCACCACCATCTCATTTTATAATATATGTATACGTCAGTGCATTAGCGATCCTTAGCCTGTACATGGTCATTTAGTCTCCACTCACCGCAGGTGGCTTTGAGGTCAATGGCTATTGAGATCATGGCACCTGCAATTTTGCTGTCAAACCAGTGTGATCTGGAACAGAGTAGATGGTAGAGGGCATAATTAATTCACCTAGGGCTTCATGGCTTGATGTTAACCTCAAACTAGTCAGTGGAATAGCTAAGTAAATTGTTAAAGAAAGATGCTGGTGGCTAAAAAGACAATCGAGATTATTGTACACCAATATTAAGTGTGAGAACATACTGCATATAAGGCGAATGTGCACTCAGCACACCTCACTGTGTGCTGAGTGTGTTTCACTAATTCACAGATGTGGGAGAGTGCTGTTCAATCACTCCCGCCACCTACATTTTTCCTACCAGTCGGGGATCGAGCCGGCCACCCTTCGGTTACAAGTCCCAAACCAGTAGGCCACAGATGCTACATACATTTATTAAGGGGTATGCAAATACTTTATGTAGCTTCTGCAAAGTTAATAGAAGTATACATTATGTATTTAAGATGCATTTGAAAAGAACCACAAGGAGAAAAGAAAACAAGATTTTTTATTATTATAAAAGAACACTAAATCAAAGACAGACATTGTTTTGTGGCATGTTGGAGTAAAACACAATTGTTTTAATGTGGCCTCATCAAATGTTTTTGTTCTGCAGTTCCAACATTGTTTTGAGAAGGGGGGGGGGGGGGGTGATGACAGCTCAAACCCACAAAAGAAAAAGAAAAAGGTGATCTCCGCCAAGTCTGATTCCTGATTCTGAAAATCTCAAACTACCTACAGCTACCAGTGGTGGAACTGTAGTTGCATTATCTTCATCAAAAGGATTCTGGCATCTTCTTTTGAAAAAAAAAAAGACATGTTGGGTCCTTGTCTTTCCTTTTTAAAAAGGGCAAAAACAGAGATGATATGAGATGCCAGGCTTCTGCCTGCATGGTCTCCTCAGAGGTCCTCACACGGCCTTCCGGTGATACTCTGGTGGCGCGACCTCGTAGTCGCTGGCGCTGAAGAGTGACGCGGAGTTCTTCACCAGATACCTGAGGAGGAAAAAGCCAACATCGTCACACACACACACACAGAGACCAACATCGTCACACACACTAAGAGAGAAAGAGAGGCCTTGTGTTCAGAAGATCCACTTGTTCGCCAACATCGTCACACACACACCCACCGAGAGAGAAAGAGAGAGGCCTTGTGTTCGGAAGATCCACTTGTTCGCTACATACTGCACCATACAGCAATAACTAGGGTGGGTATTTAATACAAAGCGCATTATGTAGAGAATCAGTGGATGTCTGGAACAGGGCTGGGTAGGAGAGAGAGCCGTGTCCCCCATTCTCCACACCACACCACTTCTCCTCACCATCCATGGAGTATCTGCCACAGTGAGGCATCTTCACACCGGGGGCAATTAAATACTGCAATGACTTGTCACTCCTCACAGCAGCTACCTGAGCCAACCAACCCTGCTTCCCCCCACCACCACCTTTCCCCAATTTAAATTGACAACAGACTTACATTTTTTTCAATCACATTCAATAAGAACACGATTGAGTAGGTCAAACATAGTCTGGTACAATTGGGAATTATGGGAGTTCTGAGTACAAACATAATGATTGAGCTGTTTACTATTGATACCATAAACGTAACAATATTGACTATAGAATTGACTGGTAAAGATGATATAAAACATGTTTGACTGAATTTGGATAGTGTCAACAATGGAAAGAAAATGGCAACACCAGGCTGTCTGTTTGCAGCTTTTAATTACATTAAGTAATTAAGCATGTGTATATGTATGTGTATGATCTTAGAAATTGTCACACAGTGTCAGTTCCAGTGCAGTCCACTAGTATGAGGTCCCTTTGCCCAATTTCCAATCGCAAACTGCAAATATAAAATAATTAGTTGAATATTATTAAATTAAATATTTCCTGAGAATTAAAAAAATAAAATAACTGATAAGCTCGGCTGAAAAAACATGGACAGTACTACTCTGATATATTGTAACACCACAGAGAGTCTGTGTGTAAGTAACTATGTTTAACCACAACATTTATCCTCAAATAAGACAAAATACGTTTATGTAACAGCAATTTTATGTTTTCTGTTGATACTAGCTTCAGAACTTACTTCACATAATAAAGTTATCTAAAATGATGAAATAACATCCTCAGAAATGGGTAGACTGTGTTGCGTTGATCATAGTTGTGACACATAATTGTCCAATCTTATTTGAATACTTTGAAACATTCAACAAAAACACACTTGTGTTTTGAATTTTTGAGATAATGATAAGATTAAGGAGCCTAATTGTTTTTTTTTTTTTGGTCTATTGAGTATCCTTCATCACATTTACTATTAAAAATATACTATGATAATAGCCACGAGCCTTGGCAACTGTTGGATGTGTTCCAATGTCTCAGGAATGTGTCTCATTATAATTCAGGTAACCTACTCAGATTACAAGGTTGGGTTCGCTCAGTCCTCTCTGTGGACCCAAGAAATCCTTCAGTTAAGGGGAATTTTAAGCAAGCTATTTAAGTAAGAGCAAGTATGCAAAACCTTACCAGAATACTCAAACATGTGATGTCTAATAGAGAAAAAAAATTGATTCTGCAAGCCCAAGACAAGTCCTTAGGAGGACGAGACTCACGCAGCACTATCAGCTAATAAAACCTCTTCAGTCCAATTTATTTTATTCATGAAAGTGCCATTATCAGTTAACATGATCTCAAGATGCCTTACTAGGCCAGTGGCCTTAAAAACCTTTAAAATTAAAACCCAGTTTAATTTTACTGAGCAACAAGGGAAGTTTAGAGGGAGAGGTACCAAACAATTATAATTAACATTCTCTCACATATCCTTACAGAGCCTGTGGCCTTAAAAGATCTTTTGAGGATTTAAATGCAAACCCACTTTCATATATCTCTGAACAACTGGGAAAGTTCAGGGCACCTCTGCTTTGAAGAGGTAAAGCTCAAAACTAGCCTCAAGAACTCCCACGTTCAGTGTTATACTTACAAATTCTTACAATCAGACTACTTATTGACTCGAAAAAATTGTTGCTTGTTCCCCACATAATTCTAACTCCAAACCCATATTTTGTAAAGGATAAGGTATAGTTGGGATTTCTTTTTTTTTTTTTAAATGACAGGTGGACAATGATGGGACGATATCTCTTCTGGTGATTTTCTTCCTGTTCCTGTTCCGTGGTATCTTGTGTCTTCAAGTTACAATGAAGTTTCATTATAATAAGAAACCGTTTTTCTGAAAATCAAGACATATCAGACATTGGAATATTGGGATAGCCCACCCATTCCATTCCATTCAATTCAATGGAACTTTCTGCAGCATTTTGAAGAACCCCCTTGTGTAGTACACACAGAGCCATATAAAGGTGATCCAAGTGCTCTTCCCTCTTTAATTCCCTCTAAGTTAAGGGTGCTGGGGAAAGAATCTCTCTGTTAACGCAGTGACAGTGTGAGGTCAGAAAAATTGTGCATCCTTGTCCAGGTACTCACTTGAGGAAGTCCTGCAGGTAGCTTAGCAGCAGCGCCAAACTCTTCTCATCTAGAGGTGTGTAGGCCAACATGGCACCAATCCTCACTGGAAGGAAAACGCACAAACATACACATCAAACAAACATATACAAAAACAAAAAATGGATCAACACCTTAAAACTAACTGGGAGAAACACAGACTAGTACATTTGATATAAGATTGAATTCCCACTCTTGTTGTATTTTAATACTGGACCAGAAGTAACATGATGAGCTTATTTGAGAGAAATGACCAAAACAAACAAAGAAAATAATCAAAAGATTGAGATACAAGAGTGTTTTTTTTCCCCCTTTCCTTGTGGGAGCGAAAGTAAATTTAGTTGGCACATGTCATGTGTAACACATAATGAAAATATAGCTGCAAGCAGCAATGAGGGGGCCAAGCAGACAGTTCAGCAGGCCAGATTTGCCATGCAACTCAATGCTGCTCCATCAGACATGTAGCATTAAGCAGTCACAGCAAGTTCCATGCCAAACAACCCAAGATTGGCTGAGGTTCAAGTACATCAAAACATAACCGATTTTGTGGGGCTGAACCAGGGCTGAGTGTCGGCGCCCACTCCCCCAGCCAGCCCACCGCCGCAACCGACCCTGCCCATCCCACCCCGCCCCACCCTTGCACGCACGCATTAGAATTAACTGGATGGAACTTGCGGTCATCAGTTTAACATCAAAAATAAAAGATTGACTGAGATATGATCACACTTGCTGTGATTTAAACATAGGAGGTCAAAAATTGACGTCATAGGGTGTTGAACTCGGCTTGGCCCAAGGATTCCAATCATACCTCATTTTGACATTCGGGTCTACGGGTCTAAGGTTACGTCCGTGAACACACGTCCAACTTTGGCCTGTTGGTGGCGCTAGAGCGCTTCAGGTGCCGGCATGAAATTTGGTGAAATTAATTATTGGACTGTCCCCAGTGTGCCAAATTGTATAACTTTTTACCAGACGGTTCTATGGGCTGTCATTGACTTCCATTGCAGAATAATGCACATTAGCAACTACTGGCCAAAATGCAGTTGTCAATTACGGAGCCCCCTAGAGGTCAAAGGTCACCAAATTTCTTGAGCATCCTCCGGATGGGGTCTGAGATACATGTACTAAGTTTGGTTTTGATACATGAAAGCGTTGCTGAGATATGAGCTCACTTACTGTTTGGCAGCTTCGCCGTAAATTTTGATTGGCTGTTACAGGCGAATGCTTCTGTCAATTGTTCCAGAAAGCAATGTTCCAGAAACCTATGTAGTATCAGCCCATGTTATCCATGGAGGTAGATGTTCTATAGATCTAACGGCTCCGACAACGTTATTGGAAAGTGCAGCAACTTCGGGTGAGATTATAACCAGTCAATGAGACGAGAGCAATGACATGATGACAGGGAAACCGTTCAACAAAGGAAAGTAGGCTACAACTTCATTCACAAGCAGATAGTTCAAAATCGAGCATACAAGTTAGAAAAACCTAAAGCATTCGTTTAGGCTATGTCGCCTCAATGTTGTCAATGCAGGACAGACTGTCGGCTGAGGGAAAAAAAATTCTGTCGATCTGTCCGAGTGACATTAACTAAATAAATCCAAAATATAGCCATTGTTGTAAGGTTAAATTGTGTGTAGCCTATGGTGAAGTTATAATCAGACTTCAAGCTGTATTTTCAGCCACTTAATGCTCATTCTGGTGTATGACAAGATGTACAGAAGTGTAAAGTGTATCAATTACCCTAATATAGCCTACAAGTATGTTAAATTAAATATATTTAAATTAGACTCTTAAAGTTGCCTATTTCAGTAGGCCTAGGAGAAATGCAAACAGGTGTAAAGTGGAATTAAAGGGCCATCACCGTTTTTTTTTTTTTTTTTTTTGGGGGTGTCACGACCTGGTGACTTAATTGATATGCAATTTAGTGCGTGATGTCATCTAGCGACATTTAGAGCTGCCTTTAGCTACTTTCCATTTGAAATAGTTGGCAGCTAGGCACTGCCCTGCCAGCCTACCTCTATACAGCAAAGCCCAACCATGCATTGGTTAAGCATCATTAGCTGTGTTGGCAATGTCCAGTTCTGAGTAGTGCTGCCGCGATTAGTCGACTTAGTCGACTTAATCGACCATGAAAATTAGTCGACGGCAATTTTTTTAGTCGAAGAGTCGTTTTACTATTGACCACCTATTTATTTTTGGTCTCCCGTCTCAAATGGCTCACTGTAATGTTATTAACTCTTGAAAAGGACGAATGTCTTTGGACGTTAAACAGGCTACTTAGACTTTGGCAGTCATGTTTTAAACCCTGCTAAGGTTGCAAGTGGAAACGCATGTAGCAAAGCTGTGTGCCTGCCTGCTTTCAGCGCGAATCATTATTAGGCAGTTAAGCGGGGACCTTAAGCTAATGCAGCTAGTCCACACTCTGGCTAATATAGTATTGTGGAAATTGCAATAAATTAAGTGAAGAGAGTGGCTCACGTTGACAGCGCAGCGGCGTGTCATTTATTCATTCATACAAAAAAAAAAAAAAGCGTTAAAATGAATATCGCTGCCCGTGATACCAACAATCAAGGTGCGGCGTTATTTCCCATGTTCAATAAGTCAAGATGCATAGGATATTTTTTTTGCGTTCAAGCCAACAGATAAACTGAGGTATCCTATGTGGTAAGGCGCACAAAGTGCCTGTAGCCTACTTGTTTTGAACATGCTGACATTTGCAAAGTCCTCAACTCCTGTAAGCCTTTCAAAGTTGGCTAGACCATCGTTTCTCAAACTTTGGGCCGCAGACAAGCACCGGACATAGCGTGGACACTGCTGGTGGAGTGAAATTATTCCCGGGCTTCGTCTGATAATTTGCTGCGTAATTGATCAAGGAACCGCGGACCGACAGAAAAAAAAAAAAAAGCGTTTCTGCAATCAGTGTCATCAAACATACAGTAGAGGCATACAATTCAATTGTGGTATGGCGTTCATTCAATGCATGCGTCTCTTGTGGCGAAACTGAAACCACTTTCGATAGCGTTGGTAGCAAAGCTCCGATTCACCTATTGGAAGGCTATTTAATTATGAAACAACATTTAATAGAACAATGTGGATTTATGCAACTTCCATAAAAACAGAGCACAGACTAATACACTATCTAGCATTGTATTGTATAGTCAAATTTGAATAACATGGCCAAGAGCTATTGTGGCATAATTAAATATCATGTCAATATTCTTTCCATTTGCCTACCAGTGTATGATGCTTGCATGAGGGAAACATCCCAAAACAATGGCACCCATATAATTGCTGTTGTTTTGAGAAGTATTTATCATGTAACCATGCAAAAGCAATGAAACTATTGTAATTATATGTTACATTGGTAAAGCAGTCCTCTGTTTTCACAAACTTTTGCACTTTAAACATTGGCTGCTTTGAAGTGCATGTATAACAATATAGCATAACAATGATAATTGTGATGTGATAATATGATATATGATAATTTGATGGGGGGTGGGTTCATGTAGGTGCCATGATCAGCCCTCAGGTCAAAGAAGTTTGACAAACATTGAACATTGTCTATGTCCATTGCAACACTGGCATACAAATAAAGTATATCAAAGGTCTGACATTAGATTTAAATGGGTGATTTTTTTTTTTTTTTTTACACATAATGTTTTTGAACAGTTCACTTATTAATAAGCTTCTAACAAAAGTAGAGTGATCTATATTTTAGGTTTCCCCTTCAGTTGAGTTCAAAATAAAATGGACACAACGAAATAACAAACACTTGATTTAAAAAAAAAAATTAGTCATTTAGATTAGTCGACTAATCGAAAAATTAGTCGAAAGATTAGTCGTTAGAAAATTAGTCGTTAGTGGCAGCACTAAATGGTATTATGGGATGTCTCCTACCAAAGAGTCGGAGCAGGTGAGGGGCTCCATAGATCTGGGACATGGGTGTATCCGGGTGGTTGGTCAGAATGTCAGCGTACTGTGGCCGCTCAAACTTATAAAGGAGCTGGGTGCCCAGCATGACGTTGAAATACTCGCGGATGCCGGCGACAACCTCATTCACAGCATATTCTCTGGGGAGAAGACAGGAAGACACAAACTACTGGTTAGACACCTCCCTTCATACAAAACCACACACGCATGGAACTATCGGAAAGATATAGACTAGAGCAGAGCAAAAATAATTCTGCATAAGCAATTCAAATTACATGGACCAGAGATTACAACATTTAAAGTGTTCATGTATTCTAACTGGCGGTTAGTCAGTTCACACACACCAAAAACAGATGGACTGATTAATTGCCAAATTAATTGGGAAACGGAGTTGCTTCTTGAATTTGGCAGGGAGCTTAATTGCCTCAGTGCCCTTGTAATAAAACCCTACACCATTTCCACCACACAGTATGGAGACTGACTGACAAACGACACGAGATGTTCCCAATTTCCATTTTTTTTCTGCCATCCATCCATCCAGCAACTAGCCTACCTGTTATCAGAGTTTCCTCTTGATTTCTTGTAATTTGCATAGTCTTCCAAGACAGCATCGACATTCTTCTTCGCAGGAAGGTGGAACAGCTTCAGGGGAGGAGGGGAGAGAGAGATTGATTGGGGTTACTGGTTTTCCCCCTGGTAGCTTCCTTAGTTGATCCACTTAAGAGGTCAGGGTTGGACATGAACAGCGTATTGATCCGTGGGCTTAGCGCCAGACCCAGGTCCTCCACCAAAGCCCCAACACCAGCTCAGAGCAGCGGTTACGTCTGGGCACTATCTGCTGACTATCGACCCAGTTGGCAATTATAATGGTGTAGGAAGGAACAAACAAACAGCAAAACTACAAATAAATAAACAAACAAACAAACAAACAAACAACACATCATTGTTTGACAGCATTTCTTTCAAAATCCTCATTCAGCCGGAGAGTGAGGCACACAGTGATGTGTGGGAACAGGACGTTGGACATGCACCCATTAGGATGCTGCACAGATATAACTCCCTTAGACAGGGAAAACAGACAAAGACCAGACTGCAACACAATTCAAATGCAATTAAACATAAGCAATCTATCAAACTCCTCTTAAACATAAGCAATCTATCAAAATCCTCTGCCCTGTCATCTCTTTAACCCTTGTCTAAGGTATAGCCAGTAATTCAATGTATAGTGTGCAATGGAGTAGTTTGGGAAATGCATAGATGGTAAACAAATACACAAACAAGACACTGCCAGTCACACAGTCACAGGGAAATGACTTGGAAACAAAACAAACACTGTATGACACAAAATAACACATTGTATGACACAAAATAACAATCACTTAAATCTACAAATACTGTGAAGCAAAGTAGATTGTGTGATAGCCCAACTGTAATTACACCATTTCAACCAATACTAATAAATATACTACAGTAGATAAAATACCATTAAATATACTGCAGTAGATAAAAGCCTTATTGTGTTTAAAGGGGGGGCGATCGTTAATACCACTCATGGCCTGCACCCTTCCCCCTGGTCACAGTACTAGTGGATTTGTTTACGAACCGGAACCAACAAGATAATTTCCGAAGAGCCATGTTGACCGACAAGGTAATATGACATGATTTCATACAAATAGTAGGTTATACTATTAACGGGGTCAGGGTTGGATATGTACAGCGCATTGATCCGTGGGCATATTGCCAAACCCAGGCCTCCACCAAAGCCCCAACACCAGCTCAGAGCAGCGTTTACGCTATCTTAGTCTGAGCACTTAGTCTTAGCCTGAGCACTAAAGCGCTCAACATACTCGTTACTCCCGACCGGTAGCGCGACAATGTGACGTCACAGGAGCGCCATACCTATTTATACTCGCGCGTGGCGGTCGCGACACTACTTGCAGTCTTCTCCTGAACAGAGGTGTCGCTGTTGTGAAAAGGCTAAAGCTAACTACGTTACACAGTAGAAGAAGCTGCAGTAAGAAACACTAGCCTCTAGCTAGCCTCTGTGATGGTACTTCAGACTTTGGTTTCTGCTATTTACATGTGATTGATATAATTTACTACCATCATCATCATCTAGTTTCCAAGGTGTGTGCAGGCAGATAGATAGATGGATAAATGGATATATATAGATAGATACTTTAGTCATCCCGAGGGAAATTTTAATAATAATTTTAATAAAACATTTAGTTAGCTGGCTAGCTAGCTAGCAGCTGGCTGAGTTTGTGTAATTTCCTAATGTGGAAAGAGATTTTTTTCAGGTCTTAGTAGATATCCTTTGTTTGAAAATAAATCGTTTCTATTCTTTCCTCTTAATTCCATGTGTTGCAAACTCGCTGGTAACTTTGTTAACTTATAAAGCAAACTATTAAAAATTCACGACTGTAACAAAACACTGCAACTCTCGCTTGCCCTCGAACTAGTCCATCTTCCGGTTTTACAGTTTGTCGCGATCAGCTGAGAAAAATAGAGTGGTGCGCTACTGTGTGCTACCCGGCCAAATTCCTGGCGCACAGAGAGATCTACGTCATTTTGACGTCACATTGTCGCGCTACCGGTCGGGTGCGGCGAGTATGTAGTGGGCATTAGTCTTAGCCTAAGCACTCTCTGTTGATGCTGGTCAGCATATAGTGCTTCCTAGTCATTAAAGCGGATGGAGAAGTGGTTGCCGGAGGGCTGCAGGTTAAAGCCGGGTGCTTTGTGCTTGAACAACACACTGAACACATTGAACCAGTCTGCTCCTGATGTTCTGATGGCTGCCTTGTTTGGTTGTAAGTCATTAGTGTGTGATGGGTAAGCTGTGAGGCATAAACCTGTAGAGCACTTTGGAGAAAATTAAATGTACCATTACCTTCTCGCCTGCATGGCCTCTGACTACACAAATAAAGTGTGAAGTGTCATGCTCACGGTCTTATATTGACGCAGCTGATTGCATGACTCTTGACCTTTGACTCCTGGCTGTGCTCACCTGCTTCTGGCGCGTGATGAGATCCCAGTCATCAACCAGCCATGGCTTCAGCTCCTCAGGGATTTTCACCTTCACTTCCACACGGTTTATGAAGGTCTCCTCCTAAACACACACGGGTTACTGAGGGCCACCTCCTCAACACACATGCACAGATCCACACTCACTCACACAGACACATAGGTTACTGAAGGTTTCCAAAACACACACAGGTTACTGAAGGACTCCTCCAAAAAACACACACACACACACACACACAGATAATGGTGCATGAAAGATGCATGGCCACACATACACCCTCTCACACCAGACAGGGCTCTGTATCTCAGCAAAGTCTGTAATTTATGTATAATTTGCTGTGTTTGTTGTTTGAACTAAGGCTAGGACAACTCCCTGACAGCATCGCTAAGGCTAGGACAACTCCCTAACCGCATTGGGCTAAGGCTAGGACAACTCCCTAACCGCATTGGGCTAAGGCTAGAACAACTCCCTAACCGCATTGCTAAGACTAAGACAACTCCTCCATTACCGCATCGCTAAGGCTAGGACAATTCCCTAACCGCATTGCTAAGGCTAGGACAACTCCCTAACCGCATTGCTAAGGCTAAGACAACTCCCTAACCGCATTGCTAAGGCTAGGACAACTCCCTAACCGCATTGCTAAGGCTAGGACAACTCCATAACCACATTGGACTAAGGCTAAGACAACTCCATAACTGCATCGCTAAGGCTAGCACAACTCCATAACCGCATCGGACTAAGGCTAGGACAACTCCCTAACCGCATTGCTAAGGCTAGGACAACTCCCTAACCGCATTGCTAAGGCTAAGGCTAAGACAACTCCCTAACTGCATCGCTAATATAATTCTACCATCTTCATACACTGTGGTTCAATTTCACTCCCTGGGTTATTTACTTCCTTGGTTTCACATGAAAAGTACCTCTACTTTTTAATGACTATATGGCAGTCATTCAAATATTTGGGTGCATTACATCACATAATGATGCCATGTGGAAAGTACACAAAGCAAAACTTCCATAATTGCATTTAATGAGAATGGCATTGTTTGTGGACTTTTTAATATGCTTTCAATACATTTCCATCTGCCATTTCTGGATCCTGTCCAGATGTGCTGCCAACAGACGATTGGGTAGGATTGGACCACCTGGCCAGAGACTACATCCACCAGAGCATGACAACCGCACCCAATGGAAGCACAGATGGAGGAACGGAGCCTGTTACTAAGGTAAGCTGTCGCTTGTGGGTTTGTTTGAGAAGAATGGGCAAAGACAGGGCGCCAGTGTGTTTTTCATAATGAACATAATCACACTCGGCTCTACCACTCTACAGCAGGCTGAAGAGCTGCCGCAAGTACTGGGACTGGGCACATTACAGGGCAGTTGAAAAATGTGTTGAGAGGGGCACAGACCGTGACCATGTCTGAGTGTGTGGGAGTATCTACATATATCTATGTCTACGTGTGGGAGTATCTACATATGTCTATGTCTATGTGTGGGAGTATCTACATATATCTATGTATATGTGAGGCTGGGAGTATCTACATGTCTATGTATGTATGGGAGTCCTTGTTTATGAATGTTTGTGTATATGAATATTTGTAGTTGTATGTCTGTGTACATGTGTATGTGTAAGTGTCTTGAGCCTGAGTGTGAGTGAATACCAGTATGTGTGTGTGTGTGTGTGTGTGTGTGTGTGTGTGTGTGTGTGTGTGTGTACACAATTGTGTACATACGCTCTCCACTGTTGGGTCCACGCGGGCCCTCTTCTTGCGTGGTGGGTGGGGCATTTCCCCACTGCTGGTCCCTTCACCAGCCCCTGGTGCTGCATTGAAAAAAAACACACACACACACACACACAATATTTACATCATCATCATTGCAATCATCTTCCTCATTAACTCTGTGAGCAAAATCATTCTCATCATCTTTGCAGATATCAGAAGCTGCTGAGAGGATATCAGAAAGGAAGGGTCATGTTGTAACACCAGTACCAATACCCCTCCCCCCTCCGTCGTCTCCTTGTCACCACAAAGACACAACAACATGGAATAGACTACTGGAATACATGCTGAAAGCGGAGCATCTGCAACAAACTTCCCAGAACCTCAGCAGGCAGATGGAGACTCTGGATCAATTTTCAACCCCAACCTCCTTGATTTCCCATCACCACCCACACCCAATCACGTCCCCACCCAATCAAACTCCCCAGGCCACACAAACCCCCCTAATCTCCCATCACCATCCCCACCCCTTCATCCCACCACCCACTCAAACTCCACAGGATCCCCTGAAGGGCATCAGATTCCAAAAATAATTCAGTGGAAATGCATGGATTCCAGTTTCTTCCAGTAGCAGCAACTGGAATCCATGCATTTCCACTGAATTACTTTTGGAATCTGATCCCTTATCATACCTGTTCATTCTTACACAAATTAAACTTATTATTGACTAAATTCAAGATGGCTGCAAACGCTTAAACTCGCGGAAGATACTGTCTGTACAAATCGTCTTGTAAAGTAAACTACCAGTGCTTTTTCAAAGTTCTCAATGTCTCGTTTTAAATGTCAGGGCCCTCGAAGTCTACCAATGAAGTGTGGAGATACATTGAGCCTCGTAAATGGGTGTAAAACAGTGATTTATTTGCATGGCTAGCCCGATGCAAGCACCACTATTGAAAAAACTGTTGGTAGCTTGGCTAACTAGCCAGATTTTGGAGTGCAGGGGACAAGCCCGAGATGGGCTATGAGACATCACGTTCACACTTTCGGTATCATGTTTCAATACACTTTAGGTCAATATCACACCGGAATTCTCCTTTAACAAATCCCCCCTCACAATTAGCGCCTGAACTTCTCTCAACTAATAAATGCAATGAGTTCATCTTTTTTTTTTAAAGGTAAAATTGACAAAATCAGACTCAACACATCTGCTCAATTAAAAATTCAACAACCTGAACTTCCAGCAACAAACAGGGAAACTAAACTTGATGTCAGAGTTCAGCTTGATAGACTCTTAAACACTTGAAAAAACGGTACAGAATCTCAGCCCTTCCACATGTGTCTTAGACACTCTGCCTACCAATTTCTTCAAAACTGTTTTTCACCTCATAGCGGTGGATGTCCTTCAAATTGTAAATGTATCACTGCTGTCTGGCACTTTTCCTACGTCACTGAAAACAGCCATTGTAAAGCCACTTCTCAAGAAGAATAACCTGGATGCCTCCATGCTAAACAATTACAGGCCCATATCCAATCTACCTTTTATTGGCAAAATTATTGAAAAAGTAGTCTTTAATCAATTAACCACCTTCCTAACATCAAATGGGTATTTTGATTACTTTCAGTCTGGTTTTCCAGCAAATCACAGCACTGAAACAGCTCTCATTAAAGTTTCCAATGACATACGCCTCAACACAGATTCAGGTAAAACATCAGTCCTAGTGCTACTGGACCTTAGTGCAGCATTTGACACTGTTGATCACAATATTTTACTACACAGACTAGAACACTGGGTTGGATTTACAGGCATAGTTATCAGCTGGCTAAAATCATATCTACAAGAAAGGAGCTTCTTTGTTGCCATCGGAAACTGTACCTCAACACCAACGTCCTTGACCTGTGGTGTTCCCCAGGGGTCGATCTTGGGGCCACTATTATTCAACCTCGATATGCTCCCACAAATCATTCAAAATAATTTGATTTCATATCATAGCTATGCAGATGACACACACATTTACTTAGCTCTTATCACCAAACAACTATGGTCCTCTTGAATATGTGTCAGTGTATAGAACAAATCAACACCTGGATGTCTCAAAATTTTCAGCTGAACAAAGAAAAAACTGAAATAATTATATTTGGTAAAAATGAGGAAAGACTTAGGGTTGCCACTCTCCTTGACACAAAAGGGTTGAAGGCAAAGGATACTGTTATCTTGGTGTTTTAATTGACAGTGATCTAAATTTCAACAGCCACATGAAAGCGATAACTAAATCAGCTTTTTACCACCTCAAAAATATTGTCAAACTCAGAGGGCTGATGTCAAAACATGACTTAGAAAAATTCATGCATTTATCTCCAGCAGGGTTGATTCAATAATCAATGTCACCAATTTTGCACTTTGTTCCAAATCTATGGCCTTGTATAAAACTAATGGGCATGCAGTGCAAACTTCTAATGGTCCAGTCATACTGAGAACATGTCTGTCTTCCATCCTACAAAGGTTGGTCAGGCTAGGAATAATAATTTTAAAAATATGAATGCCCAAACATGGCCTTCAAGACAAGTAAATGATACAAAATCAAAGATGAAAAATGATTTATGAAAACGTTGGAATGTAACAAAAATATTTACAGGTCTTAGTTTTGGGACATAAATATTAGCTGGACAAACGGTGCAGTAACCATTTTCCTGGATTCTGTATGAATTGACACTTTCATCCAAATGATCATTATTGCTGTAAGGACTTTGACCATAATAATCATGACCCTCTCCGTCCATCACCATCATCATCACCACCACCACCATCTCAACACCCCTCCTTGGGACATCTGCAGACCTCTATACCCTCCACCACATCACGTGACCTTGGAATGGAACACAAACCGCACACGCCACCAATCCACTTAGAGCAGGAGAGCGCCAGACCCTGACCATGAGCGATCAAAGCCTGACCCCTGCACCATTCCATAGCCAAGGAAGATTGTTTTTTTGTGATTGGCCGCCCTGCTTCAGTGTCACGTGAGACAGATACGTGCGGTATTGTAGTCTTCATCTCACTTTTAACATCTTTCTTGTGATACTACATTCAATTTAACAGTTAGGCCATGGGAACTGTAAAACTCCTAGAACTCGCCTATGATACATCTATAAAATAAATGCCTTACAATAAAACAGGCAGAGAGAGAGAGAGGGAGATGGTATCTGGTCAGGTGTTGTCCAGTTGCCTGGGACTTTTTCCTGGCATGGTGGCAAGACAGGGTGTGTATGAGGACAAAACTGCCCGCGTTCCTATCGGCTGAGGGGGCGGTGAGAGACTCCTGTGACGCTCTTCTATGTCGCCGCCGTTTTAATTCAATTTCTCTCATGTGCAGAAACCCAATCACATCGCCGTTGCCATGGCAGCAGACCATGGGCCCCCCCCCCCCACACACACACACATATACACACACACACACACACACACACACATTCACATATGCATTTATGGGTGTGTGTGTTTGTAATGCGTTTAGAGACATGCAGTGTTTATCATCACAGGCAAACACACTGGGCCGTGTTGGAGGGAGTGTGTCCAATTCACATCCAAACTGCCCCAAAGCTCTTAGGCTACAAATCAGATTATGGACTCAGTGATGGGCTTGCATGATTAAAAATAAATATTGACTGTGTCGGAGAGGGTGGGTCACTGGGGTGTTATGTGCCCTGTGTGTGTGTGTGTGTGCATGTATGACATCTCTCTCCTTCTCTCTGTAAGAGTGTGTCTTTGCATACGACATCTCTCGCTCCCTCTCTGAGCGTTTGTCAGTCTTTGTGCTTGTGTGCAACATCCCTGTGTGTGTCTGTGTGTGTGTGTCTGTGTGTGCCTGGCCCATAGAGATGCGCTACTTACTCTTTTGTTTGTTCTTTTTTGTTTTCCTAGCCGGGCAGGAACAAGCAGAAGACAGAGTGGAGGTGAGGGAGAAAAGCAAAGTGTTATTTTAACCTTCAAATCATTACACAGTCCATTCATAAAAATGACATCTGTGGCAACAATAATGATAAAAAGAAATATCTATTCGAACAAATTAAACTGTGAAAATGGCAAACAAGGAACATTGGAACACAATTGACCTTTGAACTTTTGATATATGGGCAAACAAAAGCCGTTTCCACAGGGACATGCTTGACTTTTGAACTTTGTGTACTCACACATCAACGTTTTTCTGCTGCACAGCAGCGATCTTCTTGCTCGGTGCCACCCCCCTCATCCTTCCCTCAACATAATGGTCTCTGCCAGAGAGGGAAAGAGGATCAGATAGTTTAAAATCATAATGTTGCAGATCATAAAGTATAAGTATATATACTCTTTTGATCCCGTGAGGGAAATTTGGTCTCTGCATTTATCCCAATCCGTTAATCAGTGAAACACACTCAGCACACAGTGAACACACAGTGAGGTGAAGCACACACTAATCCCGACGCAATGAGCCTGCTACAGCGGCGCTCAGGGAGCAGTGAGGGGTTAGGTGCCTTGCTCAAGGGCACTTCAGCCGTGGATGTGGACATGGGAGAGCAGTGCTCAACCACTTCCCCCGCCCACATTTTTCCTACTGGTCGGGGATCAAACCAGCAACCCTTCGGTTACAAGCCCGAAGCCCTAACCAGTAGGCCACGGCTGGCAAAGAAGGAAAGATGATCAGATAGTTTAAAATCATAATGTTGCAGATATGATATTTGGTTATTTACTAAAGCAGTTTGTAGACCAGCAGTGTGATAAAATGGATGGGGCACTCTATATAAATTGCAGGAACATCTTTTGGCTTTCACCGCTCTACTGTAGCCACTCCCCCTCTCACACTGCACAGCGCAGGACCAGAGACAGAGAGGGTAAGCGGAATTTTGATCGCACGGGTCAAGATGCAAGATGTTTGGATGATTATCATGTCTGACCTCAACAATAAAGACTACCAAACACAGGTATGCAGTGGCTATTCAAAACGACAAAAATGATGTGCAATAAACTAACACTTCGAATAGCCCTGGTTACTTTGGACTTTGAATAAACAAACGACAATTCCGACTGCATGGTCCCTAACTGAAATGAGTGATAAACTAATGGTCCCGAATTTAAGGATGTTTCAGAAGGCCACACAGTTACAGACTACGAGTGGCAGACAGAACTACATGTCACTTATGCTACCAAAGATTGAAGTTGAAGTTATTCTATAGGCTTAACAATAAAAACATATAGCTTTAACTCAAAATATCTGTTAGGCTTATGTCATTTTGATCTGTAAAATGTCACATGCAACCATGCCTAAATTTTGCTCACTGCACATGTATTATAGGTTAATGTATTATAATATAATAATCATTATTGAATGCTTAGCCCCCCCCAATTGGGCTACGTGTTTTGTACAGGAATAGCATGTTTGAACGGGCACTGCACTAGTGTTTAAAAAATGAATTAGGCTTCATCCAGGTATCAGCTGCAGGGTGGCAGACAGTTTACAAAATCAATTACAAACCGTGGTAAATGGTCAGGAATTTGGTGTCCTCTGGATTAATAAAAACAGCTTTTGAAGTTTTAGAACAACAGAGAAGGCAAGGGCAGATGAGATGACAGTGGGAGGGAAAGTGTGTAAAGTGGGAGAGAGAGAGAGAGAGAGAGAGAGAGAGAGAGAGAGAGAGAGAGAGAGAGAGAGAGAGAGAGAGAGAGAGAGAGAGAGAGAGAGAGAAGCAGTAAAAAAAAAAGAAGAGTGCAAGAAAGGAACTCACTGATTTGCCTTCTGAGCTCTTTCTGTTTCTGCAGGTTGCTGTCCACATATTTAAGCACACGGCTTTCAGGAACCCATTCGTCCCAGCTGGGGAAGTAGCAAATATTCATTTACACTCAGAAAACCACACACACACAATCACTGAGGTGTGTAACCAGTACATGCACTATGTAAAATGATTGCAGCCTTTCAAAACTTGAAACTCCTACAAGTCAATGTCCATAATTTTCATCTTGTATATTTGTGTAAACAGAAATCTTACTGAATCCCAGTGTTTCCCATACATTAACTTATTTGTGGCGGTCCACCACGATATCAACATTTACCACCACACAATGAGTTTCCTGGTTGTACTAAATTGTGCTTAAATCTGGTTAGAATCATAACCACGCTGCACTAATTTGTTAAAAACTGTTGCATTCAAGTTAATTCTGCAAACCTACCACCACAAATACAAATAAATTCTGTGGGAAACACTGGAATCCATATATACATTGTTGAGGTATGGTCAGCAGCTCTCATGAATAGTGTTCGTAATAGCCTTAACTACTAGAGAAAGGTAGCAGGGGGTCACTTGCGCTTCAACCTGGTTGGTGCTCACGGAACAGGACGCAGAAGTCAATGAGGAGACCCAAGGTCTATCTAGGACCAAGGAGCAGGACCGGAGCACACAAAGCTTTCAGTGAATTTTTATTAGTGCAAAACGACTAACGTTTCGATACCCATGCGTCTTCTTTAGAGTCAAACAAGACAGAGTTTGCCTCTGGTCCGGTGCTCCGGTCCTGCTACTTGCCCTGGTACTAAAGAAAGATGTTAGTCAATAGAAACCAAAGGAAATGCTGATGTCGGTCACAAATATCCAGTCAAATCATGAGACTGTCCAGCCAATCAGGACATGGATACGTCGGTCCTGTTCATCGCATGTCCTGGCCAATAGAGTAATAATGCACTTCCCATTAACCTAAGGCTTGGGACGACATGCTAGAGGGACTGTGTGTGTGTGTGTGTGTGTGTGTGTGTGTAAAACTCAAAAGTAAGTAGTAACTTACTTTTTATTCCAGCCACTGTAATGAATGAAGTATTTCACTTGTTTGTCCTTGATATTGATTTTAACACACTGCAAAGACAAGAATCAAAATCAAAACAGATGTTCTTGTTATTGAAGTAATATCTAATGAATCTGTGACTCTTTGAATAGCAATGACATGAGATGTGCAGTAATGTCTCACTCATTAGCCTATAATAACAGCAGATTCTACAAGTAACCATAGGCGACATTTTCTCAACATTTGATATGATTATCTTTGAGTGCATGAATCAGTTAAGTGTTTCAAAGTTTTAACAACATTAAAAAGGCTTATAAATAATACATATGTGTTATCAAGGTCCAATAAAGAAACTGCATCCACTTCTATGGTGAGAAAGTCTACAACTAGTCTAACTTGACCAAGCACACATTGACAGACTTGTACCTTAGCTTCGTATAGCAATGGCCCATGAAAACACAGTACTCGTTCACCTAAAGCAGGATAGACAAAAAACATAGACACACACGAAAGATCAAAAATATGTTTTGTCATCAGACCCATTAATACTGGTGCATTTCATGTTCTATAAAAGTTGTACAGTATTCTACATAGAACAATGCCTGCAAAAAATATTCTGATGGCTTTGATGGACTGTCGAAACGGCTAATGTTATAATTTCCATCTCGTTTCAAATCCTGATCTGCCATTGGCTGTCATTGTGACTTTCCAGTGGCCCTTCATGAAATCCCCGTTGAGGGATGCAAAGTTGACTCCAAAATGTGATGTTAACTAGGAATGTGATTGACATGTGATTAGGCATCCTTCCAGGTTCTCTGCCATTCTTACTTTTAGCTGATGTGTTGCATTGCGTGCCGATCAAAGGCTTCTGTCGATAGAGTAATGCTACACGACAAACGAAAACACTGCACGATGCGGGATTGAATGTCTACGCTACACGTTAATAAAAATAAAAGGTAAAAATTGATCATGATTACAGAAAAACAAGCATTTAAAATTGACTGATACCATTGCATGCCTTTCAGCTATCAAAATAGGCAGAGTGCTTAACCTTAAAACCTTGCTAACAAGCTAAACTTAGCCAACCAGCTAGCAAGGCACACAAATAATCATCTTTGGCAATTCAACCATAACAGCAGCTATATCACGCTTACTTTATTTGGTCAGCTCGAGCCAGATAACATGCAGAAATGTACTGTGTGTGTATATATACCGTTTATGTAAGTCCAGATACAATAGTGCAGCAATGTTAGGTTCAGGTGGACAAACATTTCGCATAACATTAGCTGACTAGCTGATGCTGTTTACGTAGCGCGCCATTGTACAGGCGGCAGCGCCCACCACAGCAATGAACAATGGCAGACGCGGGTTTGAGCTAAACCGGGGAGTCAAGCGGCTCCTTACCTTCTTGAAATTTAGGTTTAGGGTCCTGTTTAGGCGCCATTCACAGATTAAGCAATCAAAATATCTGGAAAATCAAATCCAGGCATCGCCAGCTCGGATTTCTTTCAGACACAGTGAAAGCGCCGCTCTCCGTCTCTCTGGTGACGCATTTTCATCGCGCCTGGGTCACGTGACTGAAATTACCCTTAAACCAATGACGGCCTTTGAATATACTAACCTGTCAAATTAACTTCAGGTTTATTGTGGGTACACATCAGATGAATGAAGATTGCCCCACCATTTTTATAGAAAAGAAATACATTTGAATAAACTAAAATAGTCTATGTAAGAGGGGTTTAAATGCAACACAGGTAGTGGCTATAGTGCACCTTGAAGTTTCAATGCTTTTGTGAATCCTGGTTTTCAATTTGCTGTATCCAGTTATTAAGTGCAAAGGATTTTTTTGTCTTTTAATAAATTGCAGACTACTAGATTGTGGATAGCCTACCAGTATCATGACATGATCAGACTAGTTTGACCATTTACTCTCTTTGATTTGATTTGATTTTTTTTTTTTTTTTTGCCTTTTAATAAATTGCAGACTACTAGATTGTGGATAGCCTACCAGTATCACGACATGATTAGACTAGTTTGACCATTTACTCTCTTTGATTTGATTTTATATCATTTCATTTCTGTAGACCATTCCAGATGTTAATGTTACACACTATGTTAATGCTACACACTATATTATTATTAGGCCTAATTAATTTAGATTATTGTTTGGGGCATAGGCCTAGCATGCTGTTGCGTCGGATGTGTCTAAATAGTCGAATATCGAACAGAACGGATTAGAATCTACTAACATGAATGCATAACTACACATTTAGACTGCATAATAATAATAAAATTAGACTATTATGCCTATCTGCCTTAAAATTACCCAGGGTAAAAGATGTGTAGGGACAGGGCATGAGCAGTAGCCTGGGAGAACCCAGACAAACCTGTTTGCACATTTGAATTTGCTCTGCAGGTCAGTCTGGCAAGAAGGCCATTGACACCCATTTCCAACGTTCCAAAAACCCAGGCACCAATCAGTATAAATCAGTATAAGTATACTCTTTTGATCCCGTGAGGGAAATTTGGTCTCTGCATTATCCCAATCCGTGAATTAGTGAAACACACTCAGCACACAGTGAACACACAGTGAGGTGAAGCACACACACTAACCCTGGCGCAGTGAGCTGCCTGCAACAACAGCGGCGCTCGGGGAGCAGTGAGGGCAGGGCACTTCGGCCGCGTTACTGGTCGGGGTTGCCCGGCTAACCAGTAGGCCACGGCTGCCCCCAAAATCATATTTATCCAGCGAGCGGGCTTTATCTGATGGCATAGAGCGGTTAATTTCGTTTTCGGTTATATGGCCCTGTAAGTCATACTCTCAATCTCAACTGAGATTTCAGAAGGTCTGTTAGCAGGCTACATTGGCAGTGATAGGCCATTATAATCTTACTGAGAGAGAGTGAGGGAAAGTGTCTCATGATATCATCAAAACAATCACACTGGAGCTGGTTGTGCCTCCAGGCAGGTCGAGTGTTTGGGTCAGGAATTAGGGGTCTCGGTTGATTTTCTCCCTTGTTGAGACTCAGCTGACCACGCCATGCTTTCTTTTCGACTAGGCCTAGGCTATTGTTTCCAATTCTCACATTTCACTTCTTTAATCATCATTATTATGCTATTATTTCAATTGCTTTGTTATTTCCTACTTTTTTATTAATATTATTTTCATATGTATTATATTTTATGTCATGTAAGGAGACATTTTCCACAACTGGTGAGCCCTTAAACCAATGCAGATGAGGTTTATCAATGCGTTTCCCAAGGCTTATGGAACATCATAGATACCAAGGTTCATATTATGGTGTATATTCATGTGATTAAATAGACTACAAAATCATGTCTTGATGGATATTTACACTGATAAAGGCTCTGGAGCAGTGTGCTTAAACCGCAATCAAACACTTGGTCGCGCTTACACGCGCACATGCAAATGCACAAGCACACAAACACAGACAGCCAGAGGATGGCTTTAATTTAATAATTTATTCAAGCTTTATAACAGTTTGGCAACATTCATTATACTTCGGCAGGCGAGACAGTGCTCTAAATCTTCAGTAATCTTGGTGCTTGTTTCAGTGATGTTCCTATTGGAATGTCAAAGGGTCTCAAACAGGGTCTGCAAACAATTGTCAATCCCAGAGTACAAGATATAGGCCTAATATGTACTGTTATTGCGTCAATTGTCTTATTCTTACATGTAATTACACTTGTATAGGATGGCCAATAGCCTTGTTATGGTAGACCTACGGCACAGTATTTTTCCTCCCGACTGGTCTACCTGCCGCGTGCTATATGTAGACAGCTCTTGTCGGAGCCAGAAGTTAAAGTGAGCATGAGGTGTTTCAGCTTCTGCCTGAACTCCCTCCTAGTCAGGCAGTAGATAAAGGGATTTAAGCAGCTGTTTGTGTGCGCAAGACAAACGGTTGCAGGAAAAATGTAGGTATGCACAACGTAGTACGCTTCATCCCAGTAGACAACATTTAGTTTGACCAGTACTCCCCATAGCGTAATGGCATGGTTTGGCATCCAGCACAGAAAGAAAGCCATAACGACAATAGTGACAGATTTGGTTAAATGCAATTTCCTCATCGATGCGTTGTTATTCATGCTCCGCTTTTTCACAAACCTCACGAGTAGTAAATAGCTTATTGACAGTATTAACATGGGCAAAACAAAGGCGATTAGGATTTTCTGGAGGTGATACATTGCTAGCCAGTACTGTCCAGCAGGAAACCTCAACAGGCATAGTTTCTCCCCGGCCACGTTCGTCACTGTGGAGAAGATTGATGTCGGCGCGGTGGCCAGAGTGGCGACTGTCCACAGAAAAGCGCACACCCATTTAACCGAGCAGAGGGGTTTACAAGAGTGGCTTTTAGTGGATGATGCCACTGACCAATATCGTGTTATGCTCATAGCCGTGAGAAAGAAGACACTGGCGTACATATTCAATACTGTCACAGACAAAATAATCTTACACATGGCGTCTCCAAATGGCCAGCTAAAATCCATCGCTGTGTCCACCGCCCAGAAGGGCAAAGTCAAAACAAACTGAAAGTCTGTTATAGCCAAGTTAAATATAAAATAGTTAATAGTGGATGTCTTTCTCCCTTGTTTAAGTTTCATCAAAAAGAAGACCAGCAGGTTACCCACTAACCCCACTGCGCACACGACGGAATAGACTATGGATATCATAATTCTTAACACAGGGCTTCTATCAGCAGTCACATCGATGTCTTCTGCACTTCCATACCTGTCCTCGTACCCGAGTGTCATGTTCAGTGTGCTGTTCATCATTGCAAAATCCCTCAAGAAATCTGTTAAACGATCCATGCTTCAGAGTTCAGACAGCTGAGCGCAGTGAGAAGATGACCTTTGTCGGCCAGAGTGAAGTTTCTTGATCTATATCCAATAATTCTTCCAATCTGTGGAGGCCCGCATCTTCCCCGGAC
>NC_063199.1:14902925-14907925 GCF_017589495.1 Alosa alosa
CATACTGGTCTCAGGAAAACCTCTGATAACCATGTTCCAGAGGGTCTGTAAACAGTTCTGGTGTTGATGCAGTGCCATCTGAGGTCCAAAAGACCACAGCCATCCAATTTGTTTTTCAGCTCTTTCCCTTGTTTGCAAAGAATTCTCTGAATGTTTTAATATTGTGTCCTGTAGATGACGAACTCCCCAAATACTTCCCAATTTCATCTTAAGATGAACTTAAGATGTTCAGAAGTTGAATGAGATAGAATGTGAAGACATTGTTTACATGTGATTAAAGACATTCTGATTTATTGTTATTTTCCTTACATTTTCAGGAATAACGTAAAGCACAGTTTTAAGAGATTGATTTATTCTTGCATTTTGCACAAGGAAAGAAAGTCAGTTTGAGATCCTATAGTATTTCAGTATAATTCAGTCTTCCTTTGTTGAATAGGCTATATCATGTGTGTTTGTGCCAAACTGTGAGCCCTGAATCGTGTATCAAACCAAACCTGAGTTACACCCTTTAATTCATAAATAGTTTTCATTGATAACTTTTGTTTGCTTGTTGGTCTAAGGGTTCCTCGTCTCCATACAAAATGCAGAGTAGAACACTGGCTTTATCAATTTACCTGTACAGACACAATCATGTTTTCCACACACCTCCTTAGAAAGCACAACCATTCTTAAGAGTAGATTATCTAATGGAAGGTTCTCATATAAAGTATTTCTTGGGCAGAAAAGGAAAGTATTACCATATAATGTTTTTGATGTATTTTAATTTTCAACACAGAATCAAATCTGTAACAGCATGGTAGACAGCAGAAATGGAAGAGATGTCTGAACTTCTGACAGACGAGGATCAAGCGGAGACGAGGGGAAAAAAAAGTATCAATACAAAGCAGTAGAGCTCTTTAAATAATCATAATTACAGAAGAAATGACACGTACGGTAAGAGCAACACATACTTGTCAAACAAAATGTAAAAATATGTAGATAAAATAAATTAAATTAAATTTTGTACACAAGAAAAGTAATAATAATAATAATAATAATAATAATAATAATAATAATAATAATAATAATAACAGAGGAAAGAACCAGCAAATCTACTGAAGTTGTAACTTCATTTGAAGAGACACACTGGGGCTAGCCAGGGCTGTGTACAGCAACCCCGAGGATCTGATCTCTTATTGCCACCTGAAAAAATAAACAGCGGTTTAGAAGGGGGTACTCTGTGAAAGATATGAAGAGAACAGTACAAACCGTTCCCTCTCTAAAAAATATGAGTAACCCAACGAACTTAACAGGACACACACACACACAGCATGTGAGTCAGAATGTGGCTGGAGTGGCTTGAATTGGGAATTGCTTTGAGAGCAGCTCACCATGGTAAATCCTGAAGTTAATCAGCAAGCGTCGGACTTGCTTTGAAGCACACAAGTAAGGGTTTAAAAAAATAAAATAATAAAACACATTCAATCTTTTAATAAATCCCGCAGTGAGGGAAAAGTCAAGGGCGTCTCATCTCGTCTCTTGGGCAGGTGTCCCCCTGATGGCAGCTGCTCTGAGATTTGGGTGTAAGTAATTGGGAGAACAAGCCTGGAGGTATTCACACCAGTGAGCTATAATAACCACCCTCCCTCTGCAAGCGCTTGAGTACTCGTACACAAAATGAGGAATTCTCCTTTTATCGTGGAACCACCACAGCAGAATGTCCCCCAGTGTGTGTGGTCTGGCACAAACTCTACCTCCCACCAGGGATATTGATTCTTATGTCAGGGCAAAACAAACATCACTTCAAATTGATTTTGTTATCTTTTTCCTCCAATATGCAATCAGTTCAGGTGAGCTCTACAGATGGTTTGTAGGGAATCATAATGTTAAGTCAATAATTGATGTCATTAAGCATCCATGAATATTATTACTCAGTCAAATCAATCATTTAAAAAGAAAAATAATAAAAAAAAAAAAAGTCCTGTTTTTTCAGGACTGAGAAACAAAATTCTTTGGAGTAGGGGTAAAAGAGAAAAAAATAGAAATGTGGATTTCTAAAGGCTAGAGCCTGCAATAGAAATGTGGATTTCTAAAGGCTAGAGCCTGCAATGGCAAACAGTTAGGAATGCTCTTGCAGAGCATACATCTCTACACGTCTTAAAAGCATCATAAATAATCAGCACAGTAAATAAACATTAAATACATTTACTGACCCGGTCCTTCCCTCCTCAAACCCCCCTCAGCTGATTCAGAGTCTTATGATGGTTTAAAACAGACACACAAGAAGAAAGCGATGGTGAATGCATGATTGTGAAGTGATTCTGGTGGAATAGAATACCAAAAAACAAAGAAAAAAGAAGTATAAAAGGTATATATCATAAAGGGACAACACATCGATCTGTGAAGAAAAAACAAACATCTTCACCAGGGGGAAAAGTGTAAATGAAGTTGCCCTCAGGATAGGACAGCGTCTTACGTTTTGTGTGTTTTTATCTTAATATATATATTCATATTTATATATATATATATATATATATATATATACAAAAGTAAAACTGAAAATATATTTCTCTTCTCTGTACACAGTATTGTTTTTTTCCCTCCTTTTTGTCTCTCCTGTTTGTCCTCCTCTTCTTTTATACAAAATGGCGTTTAGTTTCTCTTCAGTCTCCTTTTCGCTCTTCAACTTCCTAACCTTTTATTCCTCGGTTGAAAACAACTTCTTGTCCAAGGTTCACCACACACTCACACCCACACACTCACACACAGACACGCACACACAGACACGCACACACAGACACGCACACACACTCTCGCTCTCAGTGCTTTCCTCTGTCCACTGCAGGCTAGTCTATGTGGGGGGAGGGGAGGGGTCTGTGTATGGTGCTGGGGGGGGGGGTCAGTCCAGTGAGATGACATCTGGGATGGCGCCATAGATTACCGCCGCTGCTGCGTCCGAGTTGGCCCGGGCAATTGCGGCGGACGACGACGTACTGTGGCTGTGGCTACTGCTCTCCCTCAGCCCGCCGGGCGACACTAGGCTGCTGCTGCTGCTGCTGCTCGTGCTGCTTCCATTGGTCACAGCCACCCCTAAGCCCGCCCCTGCAGCCGTGGCCACCGCGCCTGATTGGTCAAGGAACAGCTGTGAGGAGGTGTAGGGCAGGAAGCGGCTCATAAGCAGCTCGTGCTCCTCTGGAGAGGTAGCAGAGGCGGACGCTGCAGCCGCAGCAGCCATCACCATGTTATAATGCTGCAGAGAGAGAGAGAGAGAGAGACATCACAATGTTATAATGCTGCAGAGAGAGAGAGAAAAGGAGAGAGAGAGAGATGGAGAAGGAGAGAGAGAGGAGAGAGGGGGAGAGAGAGACAGAGAGAGAAGGGATGAACAGGAGAGAGAGAGAGAGAGAGAGAGAGAGAAGGGATGAACAAAGAGAGAGAGAGATAAAAAGAAAGAAAAAGTCATATGGGAGAGAGAGAAGGCAGAGAGAGAAGGAAAAGGAGGAAAAGAGAGAATCGTGGAAGTAAGAAAGAAAGAAAGAAAGAAAGAAAGAAAGAAAGAGAGTGAGACAGACTGAAAGAGTTAGGTTTGGTTTCCAGTTATAGTCTACAGTACTGATTACAGATCAACATCTTGGCAGGAAAGCGTGTGATGACAGCCTGAAAGCTTTCTGTTGCCATGTATAAGTGACAATGCCATGGGAGCCACTTAGGAGTAGAGCTAATGACAGGCTCACGTTACAGGGCACATGGACATACAGGTCGTGTCTCCATGTCCATGTGTCCACTTCTGGTTTCCTTCCTTTCAGCTTCCAATTTATTTATTTGTTTGTTTGTTTTATTTCATTGAGCTGATGCTCTCCCTCTGCTACAGAGGACTCAACAAGGCTGTGTGCAATACTGCCCCCTGCAGGCTGTGACAGTGGCACCTCTGCTTACCTGATTGTCATTCTGTAAGAAGGAGTGAAAGAAGTTCAGATCTGGAGGCAAGGAGATAAAAGAGTGCAATCAGACACAGCAGACGAACACAACATTTCAGACATTTCACAGAGGTCACTCGAGGACCAACAGTCTAAAGCAGCTTAGCATGCCTAAAAGGAACCTTCTTATCCCAAGATGTCTGACGTCTGACAATTTAATATCAGTCATTAAGAGCACTCATTCAGCATGTCCTCTGTAGCCCCTTACACATAGCGCTTGACCAATCACAGAACCATATTCTCAGCTTCATCCAGAGGTTCCAGAGCACTCTGGGGTAGGGGTTAATAATAAATTCTGGAACTACTACTGAAGAAAAGGTTCCTGAGACCAAACCCATTTAGAAATGTGTGCCTCTTGAGGAAGCCTGACGAAGTTCCTGAGACCAAACCCATTTAAAAATGTGTGCCTCCTGAGGAAGTCTGACGAAGTTCCTGAGACCAAACCCATTTAGAAACGTGTGCCTCCTGAGGAAGCCTGACAAAGTTCCTGAGACCAAACCCATTTAGAAACGTGTGCCTCTTGAGGAAGCCTGACGAAGCTTCAGTGGCGCTGGACGATACAGGACTTTAGATGACTAAATCAGGAACAGATGGTCATGGGCAAGAAGGGTCCTGCTAGTCATGGAGTAGAAATATGAGCTCACACCATTAGAACTGCATGAGCTATCAGAGATGGATTTAAAGTACATGGTTTAGTAACAAACCTGAATAAGTTAACCCTGAGGAAACGGTAAACCTCCTAATAGACAACCCCTTTGGCTTAATTTTCCTAACAAAAGGTTTGAGGTTTACGGCTTACTGTGTGTAAACTTACGCAGGTTTGTCACAGAACCACGTACCTGAAATATCTTTCAGATCTTCAGGAGATTCTCATCAATCAGAATACCACATGAATACCAAATGCTTTTGTTTAAATTTCGATTGAGTCATCAGAACAGATTGTTTGTCTGTGTCCTTGTAGCCAAGTGAGCATGATGAACTCATTTCCAGACTAATGAGAATGTCGGCCAAGTCATTTCTGGAATGTTTTGAAAGCTACACAGT
>NC_063199.1:14910425-14922925 GCF_017589495.1 Alosa alosa
GTCAGGGCCCTCGGAAGTCTACCAATGAAGTGTGGAGATACATTGAGCCTCGTAAATGGGTGTAAAACAGTGATTTATTTGCATGGCTAGCCCGATGCGAAGCACCACTATTGAAAAAAGCTGTTGGTAGCATCGGCTAACTAGCCAGATTTTTGGAGTGCAGGGGACAAGCCGAGATGGGCTATGAGACATACGTTCACACTCGGTATCATGTTTCAATACACTTTAGGTCAATATCACACCGGAATTCTCCTTTAACTATTGTTAACTGTGAACACATTTTTTCCTTGTGTTTTTTTCTGTTTGCATCTTGCTCATATATGCACATTACAATGGTCAAGTGGTGGTCAAGTGGCATCTTTCTTAGAGAAACAATGAGAGCGCCTGGAGGTGAGAAAAGCATGACTGTGTGAACACTGCCTTAACCAAAAAGACATTTTCACTCGGACTCCAACTGAGACGATGAAGCCCCTAAATGGTCAATAAGGGTCAGGGACTACTAGGGAAGCTACACCGAGCGCGTAACTGAAGCATTCCACTCGCGCAGGGTCTGCTGCAACAATTCGTTTCCACTATGATCAATGGAATTGAGACATGATAGTGGCGCGTATGTTCGAAAAAAATAAATAAACCAGTCTTCTAAAACCATTTTTACGTGTCGCAAAACGGAATACTTCAGTGACGTGGCCGGCGTAGCCTTCCTGTAAGGCGGGGACAAGCCCCTAAAAGTCCAGGCATGATCAGGTGACACACGCCCCAATCATGCTGTTTACATTCAGAGGGGGAAATATCGAGGGCATGTGTTTATTTCCAAAGAGAAGGATGGAAGAATGCTTGAGGAGGGCCAGGTCGTTAACGATGGGAGAATGCCTGTGGAGAGCCAGGTCAGTAATGATGGGAGATCGCCTGCGGATACTACTGGAGTGGAGAGGCGTAACTCAGGCCAGGCAGCTGGACAAAGGAGGTTTGTGAGGTGTGGGCTGCGGCGGCCGTAACCGTGACCCAGCAGACAGGAAGGATTTACGGGGCTCGGTGTAGACACGTACCCTCCAGGCCGTTGGACGAGGCCGACACTTCTTGCACAATCCTCTTGGATCTCATGGGGGACCAGTTGCCGTCCTCCTTGAACTGGATCTCATCGCAGTCCACACAACTGCTCAGAATCTCCATAAATAGTCTGCCCGCAGGACAACACACACACACACGCACACGCGTGCACACACACACACACACACACACACACACACACACAAAGAGAAACACAGAAAAGTAGTACTGTTTAGTCATAGCAAACACATAAATTTGCTATGTAACACATAATCCAGCCATGACTTTGATGCAGTTATTCTGAGTCATCAAGGGCAAGTGGTTTTAAAGCAACACCAAAGAGTTTTTTGTACCTTAAAATAATTTTTTTTTAATCGTTTCAGTGGTTCATCAACTTGTAACAGGGTGAACGGCACTTCGCATTTGCTTCGCAGCCCTCTATCGGCTATAACCGCACTATGTAAGTTTGCCAGATCGGGTAGCGGATCTGTAGTTCGTTGGAATGAGACATAAGAAACTACAAATTTGACTTGCGTTTGATGTCGCAATACATCATACTTTTATAAATCATGCAACATATGCACGGTGCTGGATAAACAAAATAGTGTGCGTGCGACAGAGGGAAAGTTCTTTGGTGTTGCTTTAAATGCAGACTAATAGCTAGGATGCATTTCATGAACTTCTGGCACTTCTGGTTAAGTTTTTGATTTTTGGCAGGGTGTTAGGTATAGGACTAAGGTTTTCAAAAATCTATGGATACAAGTTGGGGTGGCCCCCCTAGTGGCAGTTATCCATAAAATCAAAAATGGCCCCCGCCGAAAAGAGAAAAGGTTATATCTCGGCTTCCTTTAGTCTTAAATTGTTGTATTATGTATTTTCTCTACTTAGTTTGATACAAGGAATCCAATTTTGATATGTTCTTCTTATTTTAAGTCCATTTCCATGTAGTATCATAGTCATATTTAGCTCATAAACTGTCAATATCTCTGAAAAAGTCACATTGAAATACTCAGGTCCCTAGACCCATATTTTTACCTCCAAGGTACAGTATGCTTTTTTTGTTGATTGGACAGGTCACTATCACTATAGTGTCAAAAATCACATGTTGTGACCAAAAGGACCATTGTTCAGGCCTTAAATAAATACAACTTCCGAACTATGCCACAGTGAAAAGTTATATTAGGCTTTTCACCATGTTAAGGATCAATATTACATTTTAGTAGCCTAGAAATCTAGACGCAACCTACAGTTAAAGTCTTAAATACAACTTTCAGTTTTTAAGGCCTAAAAAAGTCTTAAATTGTCTGGAATGTCTTGAATTTTCGAAAGGGAGGTATTACATTTTCGTATGGGACCATGGCTTGAGTGAAATGTCTCCATCGGTTTAGGTGTGTTTTTTTTATCCGCAATTACATTTTGGGGGAAGCATTTGTTCTGTGCGGGTGTCATCTGCATTCTGTAGATCAAGAAGTAGAAGGCTACTGGAGGAAGTGTAGTGGTTGCAAAGTGAAGATGTTTTTAACGTGTGTATGACTAAAGGTGTAAAAACGGCAAGAAAAAATATGCCTGTCTCTTATCCAAATTTCAGAGGTGGACAAACTGAGTTTATTTGCATTTAGCCTCCACTATATCCCTGAACCTAAGGGATTGACATTTTTATTAAAGCTGTTATTTTAGAGTGCATTACACCTGGTCGGCAAGATTGGGCTTGAGGAAGCTTTGGTGTTGAAGATATTGATTGGAAGTTGTTTATTATATTTCAGAATTTCATGATTCAGGAATCAGATTTCACCCGCTCAATGTGAGGCACTCAGCAGCAGCTCAACCTAATCAGAGTGTAGGCCTAATAGTAATTCTGTGATCACGGTAAGGTGGACTGCGGTAGTGGGTTTTTAAAAAAAAGGCATTCAGAACATGTTTGATTCATGTCAACAGCCACAAGCGTGCATGGAAGCTCTTGATCGCGCATGCCAATAACGTCTATAAAAACAATATATTTATGGAATAAAACTAGACAGGTACCTCAGATTAGCATTACTGTTTATTGTTAATCTGCAATTATCTGCAGCCAGCGGAGGGCACTTATAGCCTACAATGCACCTGGAAAATATTGTGCGTCTGCCCTCCACCTTCATCAAACATGTTCTGAATGCCTTTTTTAAAAACCCACTACTGCATGGCGCAGTCCACCTTATTGTGATCACAGAACTGATAGTGTACCCACCTCTTATTTTACCACTACACCCCCTGCTTAGGTTGAGCTGCCACTGAGTGACCTCAACACCAAAGCATCCTCAAGCCCAAAGCTTGCCGACCAAGGGCGTAATGCACTCCAAAATAACTGCTTTAATGAAAATGATATCAAACCCATTAGCAACATAGCGTTTCATAAACCATGAAAGTGGAGACTGCTGGTCAAATTATGCCCGGTGCTTCTTTCACTTGTCTGATAATTTGCTGCGCAATTTATGAAGGAACCACGGACTGACAGAAAAAGAAAGTTTTAGCAATCAGGAGGAAATACACGTAAAGTTCATCTGTTTGCATCTCTCCAGCATGTGTTGCTGGCCTAGCCTACCCAACAGGGAAGTGAATAGGCTTGCTTGTCAGCCTTTCCCAGTACTTTGCAAACCACATAGCAGTTTTTTCAGCAGAAATAATATTCTAATAAAAATAATATGCGAGGAGGACCTGTCTCTTAATTAATAGGGGATTTCACTTTTCCCATACATTTTTTTAAAACAAGTAAATGGTTTTACAATGTTTCAGTCAAGCTTTGGTTGATTTAGATACAACAGAATGTATGCAAAATGTAAAGTAGCCTAATGGATTAACTTTGATCTGCTGTGCTGCATACAGCACAATAGATGCACATAGTAAAGTATATAAAATAGGCCTATTAAAATATTTAAATAGCTTTAGTCTACATTTGAAAAGAAATATTGAAGAGAATCCAGTCCAGTACACATGTCTTTGGCAAGTAGCCTAGGCTACTACAGACACAGGTGAAGAACAGTCAGCCTCAGCCAGTAGCACAACCAGATATGTACAGTCAGCTTCAAAAGCAACGAGTCCAGACCCTAAAATTGGCCATTTATACAGCTGTGAAGGTGATTCACACAGAATGAATTTTCTTTCCTCCAAAAAATATATTTGGTAACTTCCAAAATGGGATGGGTGTTAAAGTTAGTAAAAAAACATTGCATTAAACAGTGTTGTCATGTTTATCTTTTTTGGCGTGGTATAGTCTTATTTTTTCCATTTAGATGTCTTGAAAAGGTCTTAAAAGTCTTTAAATTTGCACTTGAAAAATGTGCAGATACTCTGAACCTAGCAGCTAGTCTAGCAACTCTCCGTTGGCTTGTGAGCTCGAAAAATTAAACTTCTATCAGGCCAATTAAATCGTGTATAGAGTAGAGGGGGATTTTGTCGTTTGTTCTCATGACACAGTTTGCGTCGTTTGGTTTGCCAAGATGATTCGTTCTGAATCGTTCGTTCGCATTTCCGGTAGCCTACAACGTAGTTCAGCTGTGAATCATGGAATGCAGGTTCTCAGCTCCTCGTTTGTGCAAACGGTCAACACAACACTGTAATTGTAGCAGCAAATATATAGCTGCAACTTCATGATTATGTGTACTTTTAGACAAAACAGCAGTAGCTAATGTGTTCATTCACCTTGACATTAAATTGACATATTGAAGGTAAATAGAGTAGACTACGGCTAGATCAGCTAATTTCTTTTTTAAAAATGTGTTCATTCATAAAGGAACAAAGACCCAGTAGGCTATGTCGACAAACATGTTTAAAGGCTTGGCAGAAAGATTATATTGATGAAAAGGTTTCAAGTCCCCATTTTCAAAGGTTTCAAGTCCCCCAATTAAGTATGATGCAGTGCAGCTGCATAGCGTTTAAGAATCTTTTACTTTACTTAGAGAGGGAGATGAATAAATGGGCATTGAATAAACAAATTTGGGCTACTCAAGCAAGCAGTAAAGCTAATAACCAGATATACTCCAATTCTGTGTGGAAATATTAATGTATTATTTTTGGCAAGTTTAAACTGCTACAACAAAATTCCCTGATATTCCATGACTTTGCCTAAAAAATGATAGAGAAAGAGAGAGAGAGAGAGAGAAAGAGATATTACCCATCAATGATGAGGTGCTCGTAGGGGGCCTTCTTGTCACAGACGGGACACACCCATGTGGGCTTCTTCTCGTTCATCTGGAGGTAGAGCGTGGCGTCGAAACATTGCAGGTGCGAGCAGGTGAGCGCCCGGCATGGAATGGTCAGACGCATCTTCCCCAGCTGGACGGACACACGGACACACACACACACACACACACACACACACACACACACGCACAATGATTGTGCAATGTGCATACAACATAAGGAGTAAATAAGGTCAGGAATCAGACAGCTGCAGATAACATGATCACAACACACAAACAGGAGGCCATATATATATAAAATATATGATCATATTCAGGATGACACATAGCTATGCGTGGTAGGCAGCACTCACCGGACACAGTAAGGACACTCGCAGACTGGTGGTGGCTATTTCACTGTCCGGGTCAGCTGTCAACTTCTCTTTGACTGAGTGGAGAGGGAGACAACAGACAACAGTCAAACAGAGATCAAACACTCAGTCAAACACACACAAATCTTAATCTTAATCACAAAATATTAATCTTCGAAACAACCGACATGCATGAATTGAGTATAGGGAGACTTAAAAACCACGTTAAAGTTTACTGTGAAACTGAATGTATGATTTATGAATCCAAGGAAGTGCATTATGCAGAAAGATGGAGTAAAATAAAGGAAGTGGAAGGATGGAGCAGGTAGAAAAGAATGACTATTCCAACATGTTGCTGTATGATTCAGGAATTTGTTGTCCCTTGGAGGTTGGGAGTAGGGTGTGTGTGTGTGTGTGTGTGTGTGTGTGTGTGTGTGTGGGGATTTGGAGGTCGGGTTGAGTGCGGTTGGGAGGATGTGGCTTGGATGGAGGGACTTTTTTTCATTCTTCATTGGTTTGTTTTTTCCCTTTTATATATTTTTCCTGTTACTGGTGATTTTGTTATTTTTTATTTAATTGTATTCTGTTTGTAAAGATGTAAGGGTTTCAAGCTTCAACAGATAACTAAAACAGACACCAAAAAACACAAATAAATAAAATAAAATAAAATAAAAAAATGGAAAGAAAGGAAAAGTCCCACAATGAGGGGAGGTGGAGGTGGGATTAGAAAAAAAAAAAAAAAAAAACACACACACACACACACACGAGTAACACTTTGAAGGAGTAGAAGTCTATTCTAACACAGTACTGTCAGTGAAATGGAGAACTACACATAGAATTTGCGTGAGTTAATGACCTTGGATCCAGAAGATGAGACATAAGCCTCAGGTTTCACACAATCAGTGATGTGTGTGTGTGTGTGTGTGTGTTTATGTGTGTCTGCATCTTAAATAAAAGGAGGAAGTTTGTTTCATTGTGCACTGTGCAATAGGCGTTTGAAAGGCTTGTTCTCGACTCTGCCTCCCTCACGGCCTGGCTGGGAACCTCTTCAAGTTCATGTTGACCTTAACTCTCCCACTGTCCTCCCGCATGCCTGCACAGCGTTGACTCACTCCTTTATTCTGTCTTCGCTTCAAAGGAGGCAGTGAGGCAGCTAAGCCTAACAGCTTCATATCTCTGGGTTTGGATCAGAATGCGTGCGCTTGCTTATCTGCTGCTTTTGTTTCAGAAACACAACCTTTCAGACGCCTTGATCTTAAACCGCCAGCAGAGTCAGCGAGCAAGCTTGACGTCCTCAGAGTTGAATTAGCTAAACAGATCCAAGCCTGACGTCCTCAGAGCTAAATAAGCTAAACAGATGCAAGGCTGACGTCCTCAGAGCTAAATTAGCTAAACAGATTCAAGCCTGACGTCCTCAGAGCTAAATTAGCTAAGCAGATGCAAGGCTGACGCTGTCCTCAGAGCTAAATTAGCTAAGCAGATGCAAGGCTGACGCTGTCCTCAGAGCTAAATTAGCTAAGCAGATGCAAGGCTGACGTCCTCAGAGCTAAATTAGCTAAACAGATGCAAGGCTGACGTCCTCAGAGCTAAATTAGCTAAACAGATGCAAGGCTGACGTCCTCAGAGCTAAATTAGCTAAACAGATGCAAGGCTGACGTCCTCAGAGCTAAATTAGCTAAACAGATGCAAGGCTGACGTCCTCAGAGCTGAATTAGCTAAGCAGATGCAAGGCTGGGCTGCTGTCCTCAGAGCTAAATTAGCTAAGCAGATGCAAGGCTGACGTCCTCAGAGCTAAATTAGCTAAGCAGATGCAAGGCTGACGTCCTCAGAGCTAAATTAGCTAAGCAGATGCAAGGCTGACGTCCTCAGAGCTGAATTAGCTAAGCAGATGCAAGGCTGATCCTGTCCTCAGAGCTAAATTAGCTAAGCAGATGCAGGGCTGACGTCCTCAGAGCTAAATTAGCTAAACAGATGCCCAGAGCTAAATTAGCTAAGCAGATGCAAGGCTGACGTCCTCAGAGCTGAATTAGCTAAGCAGATGCAAGGCTGACGTCCTCAGAGCTAAATTAGCTAAGCAGATGCAAGGCTGACGTCCTCAGAGCTGAATTAGCTAAGCAGATGCAAGGCTGACGTCCTCAGAGCTAAATCAGCTAAACAGATGCCCAGAGCTGAATTAGCTAAACAGATGCAAGGCTGACGTCCTCAGAGCTAAATTAGCTAAACAGATGCAAGGCTGACGTCCTCAGAGCTAAATCAGCTAAGCAGATGCAAGGCTGACGTCCTCAGAGCTGAATTAGCTAAGCAGATGCAAGGCTGGCAAGGCTGTCCTCAGAGCTGAATTAGCTAAGCAAGGGCGCAGAGCTAAATCAGCTAAACAGATGCAAGGCTGACGTCCTCAGAGCTAAATCAGCTAAACAGATGCAAGGCTGACGTCCTCAGAGCTAAATTAGCTAAGCAGATGCAAGGCTGGGCTGCTGTCCTCAGAGCTAAATTAGCTAAGCAGATGCAAGGCTGGCTGCTGTCCTCAGAGCTAAATTAGCTAAGCAGATGCAAGGCTGACGCTGTCCTCAGAGCTAAATTAGCTAAGCAGATGCAAGGCTGACGTCCTCAGAGCTAAATTAGCTAAGCAGATGCAAGGCTGACGTCCTCAGAGCTGAATTAGCTAAGCAGATGCAAGGCTGACGCTGTCCTCAGAGCTGAATTAGCTAAGCAGATGCAAGGCTGACGCTGTCCTCAGAGCTGAATTAGCTAAGCAGATGCAAGGCTGTATTAGTTTGTTGCTGCATTGCACGTCTTCACTGTTGCATTATATACTACTACAGTTGGACACTTTTTAGGGCTGAACTGTTAATTAGGGGTCCAAGCAGAGAAGCTGCTAAATAATTATTGTTTTCCTTTTCAGGGCACATCTTATTTTGCTATTTATCCTATTTCTTGTTCTTTGTAGCATTGTATATGGAGGCTGCAAACTTAATCTTCTTGCACTTGTACCATCATAATGAAGATGTTCTTATAGTCTTATCTCGGAGTGTTTGCTTTAGCTAATCTTCTGCTTTTGTTTCTGCAGTGCATCCTTTAAGGTGTTGATGGCCTTGTTTGCTACAGTGAAACAACTTCAGCGCGTCTGCAGTGGAGAGATGGCGTTTGTGATGTCTTCACCATTTCAGAGCTTTCCCGAAGAGGTTTCTTTTGTAATGCTGAAATGATGACCATTCCTATATCTATGATGTATTCCCTTTTAAGAGTGTTTTTTTTTGTTAGGTTCTTTTCAACTTTTTTCGACTCATCGCACTGTGCAAGACTATGCATTATTGAACTGTATTTGTAAAAAAAAGACAAGGGTTGGCCATATGTTTCACATGGCAGCGAGGACAATTTGGGCAAAATGGACCAAAAACAAAAATAGGGAGATATGGTTGGGGGACTTAGTTGTCTCCAATATAGATAGCTCATATAAACTGTCTCACATATATGATGTTATCCATCAAATATAATGCAAAATGATTACTAACAAATGTTACAGCAGAAACATCTTGGAAGATTGTACAGTGCACTAGGTTGATGGTACTTATGAAACTGGGGTCTCATTACACAAACTCTGAAATCCTATCTTATCTATTAATTAAAATATTTTTGTTTTTTTATCTTTTATCCTACACATCAATGATTTTAAAATCTTATTGCCAGCTACAGTTAGGATTTATTAAGTTGAGATAAGATAGGAGGTCTGAAATATGATGGGACACAGCCATGAGTTTAGGCACTGGCTCTGTAATAGAAATGCCTCTAAGACAGGACTTTTCCTATCTTTGAAACTTAAAAAAAAAAAAAAAAAACAGGTTTTGAAGGACCCAAATCAAAGGTCAAATTCAGAAAAGGTCAAATTTGGTGTTTTGTCCATAAACCTCACATTGCTGGTATTATAGCATAAGATTTGGTGCCAAAAAGCAAAGATATTCTACAAGGTAGTGTGCAAAAGTGGACCACATAAACAATACAACATTATAAAACATTTTTTCAGAGCACAAAGTGCAGAGATCTCTGTTAAATCAAGTTTAATAGACTTTTACATAGTACCAGCTGAAGTCTGTAAGGCCTTCCGAAGCCTATGTAAGTGTGAAGAAAAGAAAGGGTAAAGGATCAGCTAGACAAACAGGCAGGTGTGTGTGTGTGTGTGTGTGTGTGTGTGTAAGAGAGAGAAAGAGAAAGAGAGACACTACCAGCATGGACGGATTATGAACTTTCTGGCCCCTGGGCCCAGATGTATTTAGGGCCCGTCACTAATTGTTGCGGGGGACATTTTTTAAATATATTTGATGTGATTTCCTGTATTCTGGTGCATTTTGGGGATGGCCAATACTTTATTTCAATCAGATTCATAGCCTGTGTGTTGATATGATGTGTTGATATTGAGGCAATGATTCCATGCAATGGCTTGGGCCCTCTGACTCCTTGGGCCTCTGGGTTTGGGCCCAGTAGGCCCGTGCAGTAATCCATCCCTGACTACCAGTGACAGTTGGCTGTTGATAGCAGGCACTGATAGAATTTAGAATATCGAATAACTTGAAGCACATAGTGCTCTGTTCTTCATGGTTGGTGATATTAGTGACCTTCTAGCCTTCTACATTTGAGCAAGCACATTTTCATAGTTCATGGTGGCACAGTCTAGTTTCTGAGGTGTGTCTTTCTGTTAAGTCAGGTGATGGCACACATATTCTAAAAGAAACAGATTTTGGGCTATGTATCCAGTGGCAGATATGTGTGGACTGGTGAATGACCCATCACTAGAGACATATGCCAAATTTCTTGTTTTTGTCCATGAGAGACTATGGAGATGGGCATCACAGATCAGCCAACGATTACATTGTTACAGTGCAGTTATTTTACAACAGAACAAAGCAGTTTGGCACAGGAACTGCTACAAATCCACCTGTAACAGTGAGCATCTGCAGCATGCTAAGATTAAGCTACTAGAAATCATGTGAAGCAGGCAGGACTCAGTGTCTTCAGAAAAGACGCGGTAGACCATCTTCTGAACCTGCAACAACACCTGCAACTGCATCAAGTACATCTAGAGGGACACTTGTTCAGCAGCAGCTGCTGCCAGCATAGATAAGTGCTTCTTCTGTCAGAAGCAGACAAAAGAGCGTCTTCATGAGATGTCCTCTTTCAATGCAGGCAACCAACCAAGAACTATAAGTAATATTTTGAAGTCAATGACTTTTAACAGGTAGCCAGTGTAAAGATGCTAGAATGGGGGAAATATGTTCATATTTTTTGTGTGTGTGAGCAGCTGCATTTTGTATAAGCTGTAAGCTCTTTAGACAGGTATTATTACAGCCAGCATAATAGCATTGCAATAGTCTATCCTTGAGATGACAAAACATTAATTTCTCGGCATCTGGTAAGGATAAGGACTTTCTTAACTTTGAAATGTTCCTTAAATGGTAAAATTAAGTTTTGGTGATCTGTTTTATGTGATTACCTAGTGCTAGGTCCTGGTCAATTATAACTCCTAGGTTTTTAACACTTGTGGATGAGGTCAGTGGAAGATCACTATATGTAGCCTGTGATGTGGATAGGATATCCCTCATCTTTTTAGAACCTAAAACCATGACTTCTGTTTTATCTGAGTTCAAAAGCAGGAAATTATTCGTCATCCATGTCTTTATATCTCTTATACATGTGTCAAGTTTGGCTAACAGTGTTAATTCATCAGGTTTTATGGAGAGGTATAGTTATGTATCATCTGCTAAACAACAGGGGCCTCAGTACTGAGCCTTGAGGCACTCCACATTTGACCATAATCTGGGTAGATGGTTTATTATGGACCTGTACAAATTGTTGACGGTTAGGAAGGTATGATCTAAACCAGTGTTTTTCGACCTTTTTTGTGCCATGGCACTCTTTTGACACTTAAAATGTCCCACGGCACACTAACACACTAATCCTGTGTGAAGAAAAAATAAACATACCATGTCCTAAAATTTCAAATAATACACAGATATGGCCTTATTATTGCTTCTATGCAAGACCTGCTCAATATAACAAGCGCCCTTTGTTTCATTTGTAGGTGACTATATCTAATTTAATTGTTGTTTTGAACTGGATATGTGATGATTCTGTGAATACTGGATATGGGGCCCCCGTTGTACAATGCCTGCATACCACAAATAGTGCAATCATAAAATCAATGAGAGTATGTGGTTATAAATTCTTTGATGCAACAGTTGCTTTTCTGGACCAGTGAGTGACATTTGGGTAATTTTCTGCGGCACACCTGATGATCTCTCACGGCACACTAGTGTGCCCCGGCACAGTGGTTGAAAAACACTGATCTAAACCAAGCGAGTGCTGAGTCTTTGATGCCTATCAAATTTCCAAGCCTAAGTAGTATGTCATTGTCTATGGTGTCAAAGGCAGCGCTGAGGTCCAGGAAGACCAGTATCGATACAAGGCTAGGTTTTTTGAGGGAGGGCTTAATAACAGATGTCTTAAACGACTGCGGTACTTTAATTGAATTATTTATAATCTAGAGCAAAACATTATCCAGGAAGGGGAGAGCAGTCTTAAGAAGGCAAGTAGGAATAAGGTTTAGTAGACTAGTTGTAGTAGTAGACTAGTAGATTTTGATGAGGAAATTGTGGAGGTGAGATCTAATATGTTGTGTATATGTAAATGAATTAAATGTTGTTTGAGGTCTCATCTGTGATTCTGTGATTTTGCTATCTTTCAGCAATGAAGTATGTGTATTTGGTGAAACTGATTGGTTATTGATCTTATCTCTAATTGTTTGACATACAATCATAATACTGACATACAATCATACTGTTAAAAATAAGAAAATAACTGTTTTGTGAACTTTATTCAACATGTATGGTGTAATTATAGTGAAATTCACAAATTCACAGAAATAGGGTTAAAACAG
>NC_063199.1:14927925-14970425 GCF_017589495.1 Alosa alosa
TGGAGGAAAAGGGCTGTTTGATGTATAATTGAATGGCTAATGTCTGATGGCTCACTACAGGAGTACACACACACTGGCGGGGTGGGGGTGGGGTCGCCAGGTGGCTTGTCTCGTCCACACTACATCAGTCTTGCACACCCTTTTGTTTCCACTGGGCTTCGTAATGTCTAGGCTTAAGTTCCTCTGTAACAAGTCTTGGGCAGCCATGAAAGACAGGCTAATCCATACCTAAAGTGACCGATAGATCACCACAGTTCTACTGATAGCTTCTAAAGCAGGGCTGTTCACGAACCGAAACCTACGCTGAAGGAAAGGCCAAACTACATGTGTCAGCACATACTATAAAGGGAGTGAGTGTGTGTGAGTGTGGCAATACTTCCAAGGTAATAAAACAGGATGTTAAGCAACTCCTCCTTGACAAAACACATCAACAAATCCATACATGACACCACAGACAGTAGAAGGACTGACTGAAAGTAAAAATGCACTGAAATAAACTTCCTTGTCTTTTTCTGTCCTTTTTTCCAGAACGTTCTGAGAAGCCCTTAAGATAATTAAAGCTCAGAAGAGACTGCAGACACGGAGGAGGTGATGGAGAGGGAAGAAGGGAAATTAACAGCGCCACTCCAGACACTACTCCTCCACAAGTAAAGAGAGGGAGAGAGAAAGAGAGAGAGAGGGAGAGAGAGAGACGAACAAGGAAGAACGAGTAACATTCCAGACACTCGTCCTCCCTAGTAAAGAAAGAAGGGGAGAGAGCAAGAGAGAGAGGGACAGAGAAAGAGTGAGAGAAGGAAGAGAGAAAGATATGATGACGATGAATAAGGGATGAAGAGAGTAGTGCGGGAGGTGAAATTAACAGCATCAGAAACACTCCTCCCCCAGAAAAGAGGGGGATGAAGAAGACAAAGTTGGGGGTGAGTGAGGAATGAGGGATAGAGAGAGGATGAGAGAGAAAAAAGAAAGAGTTGGTAAATTAACAGTGTCACACCCAACGTACACGCACTCCTCCTCAAGAAAGGAAGAGGCACAGAGAGAGAGAGAGAACAAGGGAGAGAGAACAAGGGAGAGAGAGAGAGAGAAAGATGAACATGAGTGAGAGTGAGGGAACTGAAATTAAGAGTACCACTCCCCTTTCCTAGTAAAGACACTCCCCCTTCCTAGTAAAGACAGAAGGGGAGAGAATGAGAGAGAGAGGGACAGAGAAAGAGAGAGAGAAAGAGAGGATGTGGGAGAGAGAGATGAACAAGGAAGAACAAGTGAGGGAGGTGATATTAACAGTACCACTCCAGACACTCGTCCTCCCTAGTAAAGACAGAAGGGGAGAGAGCAAGAGAGAGAGTGGGACAGAGAAAGAACGAGAGAAGGAAGAGGAAGATGATGAAGATGAATAAGGGATGAAGAGAGTAGTGCGGGAGGTGAAATTAACAGCATCAGTCCAGACACACTTCTCCAGAAAAGAGGGGGATGAGGAAGACAAGGTGGGGGTGAGTGAGGATTGGAATGAGGGAAAGAGGAGGTAAATCAACAGTGCCACACCCAACGTACACGCACTCCTCCTCAAGAAAGGAAGAGGGACAGAAAGAGAGAGAGAGAGAGAGAGAGGAAAATTGAAAGTGCTAAGATGCTTTCCTCCTCTCTAAAAAGAAAGGGAGCAAGGAAAAGAGAGGGAAGGAAATGAGAAGAAGAGAAGAGAGAGAGAGAGAGACAAAACAAAAGAGAGTACTAGATGAACTCCGCCACTCCGAGTGCCCTCTCACTCCGGCACAGAGAAAGAGCAAGAGAGGGAGAGGAAGGAGGGAGGAAACACAAGAAAGAGAAGAGAAGGAAAGAAAAGAGAAGAGAACAGAAGAGAAGAGAGAGCACCAGAGACAGAAAGAGAGACAGAAAGAGAGAAAAAAAAAAAGAGAGAGAGAGAGAGAGAGAGAGAGTGAGTGAGTGAGTGAGTGAGGGGAGGGAGGGAGAAAATGTGGGGGAGGTCATTCTATAGAAGCTAGCCAGAAACCTGACGTCAGATGCATATTATTGGAAACTTTTGTGTGTAGTTGTGTGTGTGTGTAGTTGTGTGTGTGTGTGTGTGTCACACAAATTTCAGCCCTCTCTGTTTGTCTCTATGGACTTCTACAGTGTAAAGATACCGGCCTCACCATACCTCTTTAAATGTACACACAGGCTCAAAACACACATGTCCTCCTGTGGAAACCGATGGCATCAAGTTTTGCCTCACAGAAAATTTCAGCCCAGCTGTTTTATTACTTTTCTGTTTGTCTCTATGGACTTCTACAGTGTTGACTTACTCCTACTGACCTCATCAAACTGTATGTCAACTGGGAAACTTACTGTCTTAAATGTTGTCTTCACATGCAAACCAGAGCTCGACAATCACAGACAAGATGTACTTCATCTTGCACTCAGAAAAGTGTGAGATTAACATACAACACATGTGAGCTCTGCCTGTGACTGCAATGCAGACACACGTTCAATAGCACTGGACACTTCAACACTAAAGCTAAATCATCACTTGGCATGAGGGTCCTGGTCTGGGCTGCAGACTCACCCAGGCTGGTGGGTTTGATGAGCTCGTCCAGCAGGTCGTAGAAGGGCAGCCTCTGCATCTTGACGTCGGGGTGCAGCGGGTGCATGGCAGGGGGCAGGTGGGGCAGGCCGCCCAGCTCGTGCTTGGTGCCCAGCAGGGAGACGGGCAGCAGGGGCGAGGGGGCGCCGTGCCCGTCAAAGGCCAGCTGTGCTAGGCCGGGGTGCAGGGAGCCGGGCGCTGCCGCCGGGCTGGGCGCCGCCGTGACGCTGGGGGGCGCTAGGTGGACAGCGGGCAGTGCCAGGTCCACGGGCGACACCAGCTTTGAGGGGAAGCGACGACGGTACAGCTCCTTGATCTTGAGCTGGATGGCAGGGCTCACGCCGGCCTTCAACAGGTGCAGGGCCTTGGTCAGCAGCTCGTGCTTGCGGCCGTGCTTGTTCCGCCCCGCGTATCCCAGAAGCACCTGCAGCTCCGAGACGCGCAAGCTCATCACCATTTGCTGTTGGAGCGTTTGAGATTTGGAGAGAGCAAAAAAAGACAGTAGAGATTGAAATGCATCATCTGCTAAATGTAGATATGAGTAAATGTTCATTAATATATCAATGATCTGCTAAATGTATATATGTGTAAATGTTATATTAACATATCAATGATCTGCTAAATGCAGAAATGTGTAAATGTTAAATCAATATATCAATGATCTGCTAAATGTAGCTGTAAATGTTATATTAATATATCCAAAAAAAAAATTACCCCATTACAAGACCATTTCTGTTTTAAACGTTGTCATCATGCCACTTCATGCCAAATCATGATAAAACATGAGCATGTGTACACTACAAACACAGCCTGTACACACACACACACACACTAGGCTCATTAAAGACTCATTACCCTCCTACAGAATCTTTTTCCATAAGGATGACGCACAATCACAATCATTTACCCCCGTCACTTATTCCATAAACACAGAGAGACAGAGAGAGAGAGATAGAAAGATAGAGATAGAGAGAGAGAGACTATATATTCTTTTTCTTCTTATAAACATCATCATTATAATGTTTTTATTACTTAAAGTACACTATGACCAATTTGGACGTTTTATATTTTGTTGTAGCCTACTGTATGTTCAATGCATTGCTGTGGCGACCCACTGAACAACCATGCCATTAAAGCTTGTGTGACTTTGACTTGGAGAAAAAGAGAGGGAAAACGCAAGAGAAAAAGCGTAAGCGAGATAAGCTCGTAGTGTGCTAGTGTTCTCCCACAGTCTGTGCGCTTCTGCAGACGTTGAGTCACATACGCATGCAGGCTCAGTAGCGGAACGCGACCCAATGAGACAAACTGAAACAAGACAACAGAAAGGCGTGCGCTGGTGACTGTGGCTGTGGCTAAGTACAGCCCTTGAGGGGTGCAATGACGGGTTAGTCAGCGCCAACCAAACGTCTTCATTTTACAAAAGGGTGTACTTAACGGAGCGAACCATTCCCATGGGAGTATGAACGAGAGGGTTCTGGGGTTTGTCAGTTTGTGCACATACACAAACCCAAACCCAAACAAAAACACTCAGGCCACTACAGACCACAGCTTGACAGGGTTTGGTTTGAACACTTCTGCGTTATCTTCACTGGTACGTCTCCATAGAGACGACATTCTGAACGAACAAGTGGGCTTGCCAATAAACACTTTTTAAGAGAGACAGTTGGAACTTTTCCCCTTCAGGATAAGATCCCTCAGACATAAGCTTAGCAGGGTTTCCCGCAGCACTTTGCAGTCAAGGCGGCCGCCTTGGCAAAACAAGACTGCCGCCTTAACTACGTCGTCAAAAAAAAACCAAACCGTGACCAACGCCAATCTCCCTTCTCCGCAGAACGCATTAAAAAATAAGAAGAAACGTGTCATGAATCGAAAAATAATCAGATTTTATAATCTTTACATATGTGATATGCCTCCGAATCAGAGCTAGTGAGCGGAGCTGAGCGGTGCAAATATCTCGCTCCTCGTTCTCAAGAATCAGTCAAATCGCGAACAGCCACAGCTCCGTTTAATTGTCAGGTGTGATGAAATGCGTTCATATTAAACTTTTTATGTCATAAACGTTGCAGGCCTATGGAAAGGTTTAGTGGTAGGGTTGTCCAATGATCAAGTTGTTGCTTCAATTTATGAAGCGGCGACCGATGCTGGGTTCATCCGCTTACATAAGTTTAAAATGTTTAGCCGACCGGGCGTGATTTGTCATTTTCGTTCTTTTGGCAATTAATCCCGACTGATCCCTTTAGTTAACGTTGCCAAGCTTGTTTGTTGTTGCACTATCAGTGTTGCAGTCTTTTAAAATAAATGTTCTGAGTGAAATATATTGCCATTGCTCTTAGTTCTTTGGGAACGGGGAGCTAAATTGACCTGACGCCAATTTGACCGGAGAAGCGGCCGAGTAAACAGCCACCTGCTCTCAGCACAGTGTTGACGACTGACAATAGACGGGCCTAGGCCCGTCCGTTACAGATGGAGGTAGAGAGGATACAGATGGAGGTGGAGAGGATACAAAGGGAGGTGGAGAGGATACAGATGGAGGTGGAGGGCGAGTTGGGAGAAGGACAGAAGGTGAAGAAGGTGGAGAGGGATGTTGGGAGGGAGGTTGGGAGGGAGGTGGAGAGTGTAGTGCAGGTGGTCCTAAGAACTCATTTATTTGTCCACAGGCCAGTATGTGTGTCCAGATGAGCTGGCTGGCTGGTCTGTACCTGTGCGTGTACTGGCCTACACGGACATGATGACTCACCCACAGCTAAAAAGAACAAAAAACAAATCACAAGGGGGCAAAGAGGGAGGAGGGGAGAGAGGGAAGAAGAAAGGAAGAGAGAGAGAGGAAAGAAGAGAGGAGAGGAGAGAAGAGAGGAGTAGGAAAGAGGAACGTAGGGATGTAAACACACACATGGTGGTCGTGGCTCCTTTTTCCTCAGCTTGGGTGCTGAAAAACCATCTCAGTTGTTTACAAGAAGAAAAGGGCAGAATAATAGTAATAACTAGGCTGTGCCATGTATGAGGGTGTTAGATGGCACTAATGAGCTGTGCTGAACACTCCACCAGGTTAAACTGCAGCTCCCCCTGCACCAGGTTCCCCCGCTGCCATGCCCAGCAGTCTGGTGGCACAAGGTGGGCACAGGGAAAATAAATAAGGTCTTTAATATTGTGACTGGCTTACGCTAAAGCTGGTGGAGCTGGAGGAGTGGGTGGAAAGGAGAAGGTGGCGCAGGTGGCATGGGTGGCACATTACGCTTATGGTACTGCTGACCCGTGTCTGTCATTTGGTTTTCATTTGAAAACAGCTTCTAGTCCGCAGGCAGACAGGCGGGGGAGGAGAGGATAAAAGAGGAAGAACAAGAGGAGGAGAGGATAAAAAGAGTGGGAAAGAGAGAGGAATGAGAGAGGAGGAACGAGAGAGGGAAGTTAGGAGGAAAAGAAAGTTGAGGAGATTAAAAACACTGAAGGAGAGAAAAGAAGAATGAGAGAGAGAGAGAGAGAGCGCACAAGGGAGAAGAACAGAGAGAAAGAGAGAGAGATTAAGAGCACAAGAGCAAGAGAGTGAGATACTGCATGATGAGTGAGAGTGAGATAGAAAGAGGGAGAGGAGGACATAATGATCAACCAGGAAAGAGAGAGAGAGAGAGAGAGTGTGTGTGTGTGTGTGTGTGTGTGTGTGTGTGTGTGTTAAAAGAGGTCTGGGCCAGGGAGTTTTGAAAAACAAAAGCAGTGTGCAGCTCCAGGGAAAACAAGAGAAACTCACATTATTCCCCCTGATGGAGCGCCAAACTCAGATGAGCCCACCACACACACACACACACACACCAAACTATAAGATGACTTCAAACTCAGACCAGCCAGGTACAAACACACACGTTTGCAAACATACCTCCAGACAGACACACACACACACACACACACACACACATTTGAACCACTACCAAACTCATGTTTCTCTTGCTTTTCATATTCTTTTACCTGGGCTCGTTCCTGCTTTCTCCTGGAAAATGGCCAACTCACTAGTCTCCCTAACACACACACACACTTAAGCTCTCATGTTGAACTCCATACACACACACACACACATTTTCCACTTTCCATGTGTGCCCTTAATTTGAACTGAGGGAGCATTGGCAGGAAGTAGAAGGATACAGGATACAGGACAGGTAAAGGGGGCAATGAGGGGACGCGTCCCAGAATTCCCTACCTGGATCAGGTGAGCTGAAATCATTTCTTATCTTGTGTCTAATGACTGCGTCATTATCATTCTAATAAAACACTTTAAAATTGAAAGTGCAAGAAAGGGGGAAGCAAGCCAGAGATGAGAGAAAGAGAGAGCAAGAGAGAGAGAGGACATAAGGATGATGAGAAACAAAAAAGTGTAAAGATGGGAGACAACAAAGTTTGGATCAACCAACTCCACAATCTAATCTTCAACACATTTATGAAATGAAAGCCAAACTGCCACACGGTCTTCAGGACGTGTGTCAATCAAACACAGCCCTCTCAGATGACAAGTTAGTGCCATTTGTGCTCTGTGTGTTTGAATGCTGAGCTTAACGAGGTGTGTAATGAGATGGACATCTCCTCTCTCTCCCCGACGCACTCCATGCAGAACTCCAATTACACCACCCCACCCTTCCCAAACCATCCCCTCTCCCCTTCTCCCAATTTACTTTGTTTTGTATAGTTACATCGTTATCGACTGCACAGCACAGCACCTAGCCACACACAGAGCACACACTAATCTGTCTCTTCCTCATGCTTGTCTCACCCACTCCTTTATTTCCGCATCATCAGCTTCATGTGCTTGTTGTTACAGTTACGGTTTCAACAACCTGTTGTACTGTGTGATGGCAATAAACATGGCATTTTACTCGGTTTCTGTTCTGTATGAACTGTTATATGTGTTATAAAACACTATTCTACTCAGTTTCTGTTCTGTATAAACTGTTATATGTGTTATAAAACACTATTCTACTCAGTTTCTGTTCTGTATAAACTGTTATATGTGTTATAAAACACTATTCTACTCGGTCTCTGTTATAATAAACACACTATTCTACTATACGTTCACTCTTCCCTCCGGTATGATGCTCTCCTCACATTCCGTCTCCACCCATCCCCCTCTATCCCTCTCTCCATCCCTCCTCTCTCATCCCCCTCTATCCCTCTCCTCTCCTCTCTCTATCCCTCTCCTCTCCTCCCTCCTCTCTCCAGGCTGGAGTGCACTGTGTGGGATGTGGAGCCAGGGAAGGCCCTTCTTGTTTTGGGTTTGGTGGCAGAGGGCCACCCCTCCTCTTCCTCTCCTCTCCTCTCCTCTCCCTCCTCTCTCCTCTCCTCTCCTGGAGCACCCCCAAGCCTGGGTCTGACCAAGAGGGCCTCACAATAACAGCGCCTCTTGTCCAGAACGCTGCCTGCAGTGCCAATGGCAGCAAGCTGGCACGGAGCAAACTCGACCCGCTCCATGCAGACAGAGGAGTGTTGAGGTGTTGAGCTACTTGTGGGTGTGCGCGCGTGTGCATGTGTGTACGAGCAGAAACAAACACACTGCTGATATGAAGGGTCAAAAAGAGGGTGGGGGGTTCTCAGCTCATTCTAAATGGTCCTGTACACACACGCAGTACTGCAGATAAGAGTAGGGCTGTGGAGAAGGAAAAGGACTATTCTATTGGAATGGTTTTATTTATTTGATTTTATTTCAGCAGTTTGGCGCTGTGCTTGCCACAAACACACAAACACACACACACACACACACACACACACACACGGTGTTGGGCCAGGCTAGGCTAGGCTGTGCAGAGTACCGGTACCTCCTGTCTGGCCAAAGGTTTATAGTGAAAGGTAATTACATACTGTGTGAGGCACAGACCTCCCATGTTGGTGGCTCAAGCATGGGCTGACGGCAGACGAGAAAAACACACAAGTGACACAAATACTGTGCAACACACGTGCACCCACACACATCACAGACACTCACACGTTCACACACACACACACACAAACACAGAAAAACAGAAGGGAAAATCAAACTCCATCTCCCACAGATGGAGTGAAATTCACTGGTAACTGGTGGAGGCATCGGTTCAATAACAGGCAGGAAGTTATAAACTCTAATGATAGATATGTGAAGGAAGCAGCCAGTGTTTCAACAAGTTATAGTCTCAAACTGAATATTATGAAGGAGGGGGGGGGGGGGGGCGCAGACCAAGCCGATGATTTGACGTCTGATAAAGTCTGGGTGGTCGATGAGCATCTGTCACTCCAATCTGTGCAGTCCACATGGCTCTGCAATCACTGATGAACCTCTGGTCACGCATTTATGGCCGATTCAACATATTCAACATTTGTTGTATTGCTGTCGGAGCCGTTGGGAAAAAGGTTACTCTAATTTGCTGCTTAGCTTGTCTACTTGTTGACAAGAAGCACAGTGTAATAATCCTCTGACCTTACAGGAGATTGTAGATGACTGGATCTAATAACACGGTTTCAGCTTTTACTTCTTCTCTACAGCCTCTTTCTTTCATCCACAACCAAAAGACCCAGGACTGACAATGCCAGTGTCACCCGCTACTAAGCAAGTTATCAATCATATTCTCGATCAGATGTTGATATATTTTAAACTCTGTTTTCTAGCGAGCAAGACTAGTGCGGAAATGGTAAGCTAGCACAGCGTTGTTTGGCTTTTGCTTCTCAGCACCCCTATTGCACTAGCAGCTGAATGTAGCCTATGTGCTAGTTGACGGTGGCCAGCCGTTGTTGTTGTATGCGTAGTACTGTAATTTCTTTCCGACCACACAGGGAACACAAAGCAACGATATAGGACTCAACAGACAGTCAACATCGCTGTGTGTGCTTTCAAGTCAGACAGCTTTTGAAGTGTAGACTAATACCTTTCATGACAACCACTAACCTTATGGTGCTAGTTTAAACTTCTCCATTAGTCAACATTTTTACCCCATCACTTTCCTTGTCCTCTATTAGTCTTTGGTATGTAGAGAGAATTGTTTTCATTGTGCAGAATTGTATCAGTGTGCTACAAATGACTTTGGATGAATTACAGGAGAAACTCTCTCTTTCAAAATAAAGATACTTTATCTGTAGATACACAATTCTGCTAAGTTAAGGGAATCAGACGGAATTCCAAATGTGCTTGCTGAGTACGCCAAACTGAACTATTTGAGGAATTGAGTGTATTAATTCAGACCAACACAAGGCTTAAGTTAGGCCCTTATTTTCAACATGCTGTTACACTAAAGTTAAACTGAACTTCCTGTGAACTTTGAGTACAGAGATGCTTAAACAGACCTGGTTATCTTTACACCGTGGTACATTTGTTATTTTAAAAACAAACTGAAAGATAAACATAGACACACACAAGCAAACACACACACACACACCTCCTGGAAGCAAGCTCTCTAGTTGCGCCATAACCGTACATGAAAGTCAAAAGTGCACACAACGTCTTTGAACTCACTCAGTAATTACTTTTAGTACATTTGCTACAGATGCTGAACTTCTTTTGTCATATTGGGTCAAATTGTAACAAAATTAAAACGGACAACCCAGAGCTTTTGCCAACCAGACCACAAGCTGTCTCTGCTAAATGAGTAAAGGACTTATGCAAATGAAACGGAATCGGTTGAAGCGGTTTCCACCTGATGTGGGCAGATATGCTGCCGTGACGTGACGTCATGGTTGTTGATGACCCATGAGAGATCTGACACCAAATTCAGACCAAAAACACCAGGAGTTCAGAATCATCCTGGGTCTGCCATCAAGAATGTCCAGGGTTCATGACTGGCCTCAGTGTGGTCTAGTAGAGATCCTTTAGGCTAGACACAAATCATAAAAGAATGTGCTGCAACTTTTTACTTTACATTACATTACTTTTAGGTCAGGAATGCATGTCCTGAAGTAGGCCTAATGCCCAAAATGCTTCCAGCTGTGGTGCAGGTGGTATGGTGGGTGGGTAACACCAAAGCAAAATTAGATATGCTAAAGATAGGGCGCTGGGAAGGCTAGACTATTTAGTCTCCCAGTTCAACACAGAGTGCATTATTTCCACCAAATGACTGGCTATATAAGAGCTTGCAGGCAGGACCCATGTATGTTCTTGCTGTACAGTGTAGATAGCCACATTGAAGCACAAGGCCTAAACTGCACACACTACAAGCCTGATTAGAATAAATAACAAACATCACAACATACATACTGTCAGATGAGGAGTTATGCAAGCAATTTTGCTTTCGCTTGTGGTGTGTGTGTGTGTGTGTGTGTGTGTGTGCGAGTGTGTAGGCCCATATTACCAACAGTGACACGTTGCTATGAGGAAGTGCTGATCTCCAAGGGAGTCTAATCTGGTGTGTGAAGACAAGACACACAACAAACTTCCCCTCGGAAAGACAATCAACCACCCAGCCGATGTGCTGACAGAAAGAGAGCGGCTCGACCTTACGGTCTCTTTCTGGGAGGACAAAATGTCCTTAACAGAGCTCACAAACCAAAAAGCATGGGCTGATAGATTCCTAGCAGCATGAGCAGAGTTGTTAATCATGTAAAATGCACTGGAGAAAAATGGCCAAGGCCCAACAAGACAATATATCATTAAACTAAATACTGTTGACCCACAGAGAAGCCCTAGTTCCACTGAACCAGACCTGAGTAACTCAGTGTCAGTATTGTAAAAGGATGCAGTACACAAATCTCTATCTTGCACATAAGGAGCTGCAGGAATGACGTCAGAGTAAAAAAAAAAAAAAAAAAAAAAAAAAGATATGATCAGAGTTGCTCCATACAGATGAGTCATGTGCAGGTGTCACATAACTAACACTATGTCCTTATGACTCACACACAGTCTTAAACCATCAAAAAATACTGCTTAGATTAAATGGTGCTATCACAGTAACAGCATACAGTAGGATAGTACCTAAACAACATGGTCTAGTAGTCAATCCCACATTCTGTAGCGCAAGCATGATTTTACAGGGACAGACCCTCAGACAACTATTTTACATTGACATTTCATTTTCACTACGATTTCTTCTACAGTGATTTTAAGGCAATATCACACAAACAAATTAGCTACAACAACTTCAAATTGAGACTGAAACAAGCAAGGAGAGGGCAGAGGCACCGGGTTGTGTGCGCTACACTATGCCTAACTAATTTGCTGTTGACATTTAAATGCCACACAAGTGGACAAAAGGCATTGTCATAAAATAGGCCTATTATTTAGGCTATGTCTTTGAATGCAGTTGATGTGATATGAGCACTGTCACTGACACAAATCTATTCCATCCACTATGAACATATAATCCCATCATCACTTAGTTGAATCAATGTAACATTACGACAAAGCAGAGCTACAAATTGCAAAACAATGCCCTCTTGGAACAGGATGGCACATCAACAGACACATCAACAATAAGGGGTCAGTCCCACTGTTCACTCTTATGACAGCTAACACATCCGTGGTTAACCAGGACTGTCAACCTGATATTGATGACGATTGCTACTGTGCATTATTAGGTTACTGTTAACGTGTCTGAACAACTGCACTCATATTTCCACCACAAAGAGGAACTTAAACAACTGAAATAACAGAATTATCCTATATTTGGAGTGTGTTGCTGAGAAGGTAACTGTTTGTAATGAAGTGTCAGAATCACCCTGCATTAGATTGACACAGCCATATTACTAGAGTCAACATCCAGCTGCGCCTATAACAAACCTCTCTCATAAACAAAACAGTAACGTTAGCTATATCAAACCATAGCATGGCACTACAGCGTTGATTTCGGTTTCTGTTCAATTGAGCAACTGTTAGACTAGTTCTGAACATCACCATAGAATATTACTCAAATACACATAATATATACACGAAAATAGGGTAAAAACAACAGCTAGCATCTCGCTACAAAAGACTATGTAGCTTACCACACGACTCACTATGCAGGGATAGAGTACATAATCCTCTTGTCAACAAAACAGCATGCTCAGCTCTCACCAGTAGGGAGGCAAAAGGTAAATACATCCAGGAAGCACCCTTCAGATCATCTCCATGTCATTAAAGTACTCGTCCAGAGACATCAAGGAAAATATACCCTTTTGGTGGACAGACTATTAACGTTACCAGTAAACATATAAATCGCCTTCAACTACAACTAAGGGGTAGACTCAGCACCAGAATATCTTGACAGGAACAGAACTAACGTTAGCTAACAACACAATCAAACACCTTTCGCAACAGGGATGGGTCTTGCTCAGTGAATCTGTAACGTCGCTTCTGTAATGTGTAACTTGGCTGAATGCACGCATGGGTTGTCAGATATAGTTTCCATTTACCTGAGGACTAATATTAGCTACCCCACTGGCTAGCCTACGCACCACCCACAAGCTACAAGGATAGCTGTCTAGAAAGGTAACAGATATCTGTAACACAGCCTTTCCAACGCCCCATACACCTCATTTTATTTTAGAAAGCAAAGGATCCATGACAATCAACAGCATATTGAATCACTATAACGACGAATATTCAAGTGAATGCAGATTCAGATAAACCCAGCAGTTGGGAGCTTGCTTAAACAAATACCTGAATTGCAACCCACAGTGCCTACCAGGGTTAGTTAGCTCCCTAGCTAGACAGCTAGCTTCCTCTGCTAGCATAGGCTAGCTGGCAAGCGACAGCCGACTCAACATCACAACAATAACAATGACCTCCCATGCTGTGAGTGTAACTGCTCAAAATCCTATTCTTACTCCGTATCAAAGTATCAACTCTTTTAAAAACACATGGGGGATATCAGATACCACCAAATTCACAAGAGAATGACATTAAGTGATTGTATCAATAGTAATTTTCGGGCTGCGCTTTACCTTCAGTTCCGCACTCTCCGCCATCTTGTTACTCTTGGCGCAGGCGTGATCAGCCCCCAGTACGCAAAGGCATGCTAACGTGCTCACGTACATATTCAAAAGAAGCGCCTTAATTTGAACAAGCAAAAGGCTTTGTATGTAGGCTACTTCAATCGGGATGGTTGGGTATGATAATCATGAACTCATTTAAGACATACATGTGAACTAAAGGGAGTTCAAAGTCATTCATTTCTAACCCTCAAGCTTTATTTGAATGACTTTGGCAAAACAATGTTTTGACAATTTGATATTTGACTATTAGGCTAGTTAAGTTCGAAACATGCACCTTAGCCTAGGCTACTTTGGATAGACAATAACATTATATCATAGGAGTGATTAACGTCAAACAATCTAGACTGGACTCAACATTTGGCACCTCCAATATGTTTAGGGTTCTAAAGACGTAGGCTATGGCTCGTTTTATAGTTACCAAAATGATAGCCAAGGAGCCAGAAGTGAACACACATGTATGGCTATAAAAACGATGCTTTCATTATACAAATGAACATGATAAAATACTTTTATAACCTTAGAGCCAGCTCCTTTCTTTGTGATCTCTCAATGGCGATGCCGCATTTGTTTGCAACTCCAACAGCATGGCGTAGGCTAGCCTAGGCTACCCCCAAAACGCCCACAAATGCCCGTATGTTTGTGTGAAAGAATAGATTAGATTAGAGTCTGATTCACTCTCTCTGACCATAGGCTACTTGGTTACATTTGTAGCCTATTCTTGGAAAGGGTCTCATGTCTGAATTAAAGGCAAAGCCTGTGATGGTTTCTGTGAACCAACGAAGATCATTGTAAGCATTTTACTTCATTCAGGTTTCCACCACTTTACCCACATGATTGATGATAAAAGCTGGGTTTGCAAAAACCTGGCTCCAGTGAGACCAGAGGGGTATTTCACAAAATCTACTGTAGATAAGGGATTAAGCTGGGATTTTTTTTTTGGTTATCCTGGATGAATTTAGCCTTGACTTGGTTTCACAAAAGAGATGGCACATAAATTACCATGGGGATTTATTCTCTGCACCTAGACTGGTCCCGACAGACAGGCAGTGTAGTAGTTCTAATGGTAATTATGTTATCTTATTGGTTCAGCTAGCTGTCATTCAAATCAGATCTCCGTGTGAATTTTTAAGGAGCTTTATTACATTTATATACTATGTAATAGATGTATTTGCTCGCAAAACACAACAGTTTTATTGCCTTAATTATTTACATACTCTTGTCTCAATTTTCGTTCCGAAATTTGGTTAAATCCATTATTGAGTAGCCCACTTCACCTTTACAATCAGACCATGTAGGCCTACGAGCTTTGTTGGACATTCCTTCAGTCAACATGCCCCAAACTTGACATCAGTGGCATTATAAAAACAACACATTTTACAATGGCCTTTTATTAACCGCAGGCCAAGGCTGTGCAATAATGGTGCTTTTTAATCAACATCTTTTGATAGGCCTATGTCACTGCCAGATGTCAGATGTTCTATTATGCAAAGGCGAAGTGCCCATTATCACAGATTTGAACACATTTGTGTACAAAATCTTAGAGAAAAGCCTTTGGTGTGCATAGAACAAATATTATGTATTTTACTACAAAAAATGGGAAGAACAAGTGCTGTGTTTATATTTTTGTTCAGTATCAACTTCTATAAATTGTTGGGAATGTTATGGTTATAGTATTTAGCAGACGCTTTTGTCCAAAGTTAACTGTTATTGCTAATATTAGACTTGTTGCATTCTGAGTGAGATCAGATAACGATTTCCTTTCAAGACGTGATAAAGCAGACCTTTTGAAAGGAAGAAAATACAATTTTGAGGAATTTGTATCACAAGCAAGGGGATAAGGCTAACAAGCACATAGAACATATTTTAGTTATATGTTGTTGTAACTTGCTCCCTGTTGTATTATAGCCAATTGTTTAAGCTAGATTGTTGATTGGCTGGGGACAGCACTTGTGTGATTGTGAATGAGTGCTTTTAATTCAACCATGGGTACAGCAGTGTTGTGGCTGTCACCAGTTGGGCATTGCTTTGGTCCTGTTATGTTATTCAAGTTCAAGTTTATAAGTGCCTTTCAAGGACAACTTCATAATAAAATGTTTGTGGCGGTGAGACTCTTTTGAAATGTTAGAGTTAAAGATGAGCTAGATAAAGGGAGAGGTAGGAACACATAGATCACCAATTTTCACAATAGAAAGATTTCCTGTTATTATAAAGAAAGCATTTTAGAGTATGTGTATAAGGATATCGGCCTAGGCTTATTACTTGATATCGGTGGTGTTGTCCATCCCTACTCGGCCATGGGTATTTGCTAGTCATGGTATGTCAGTTTCATGCTCTCAATGCCCTGGGATTTGCTAGTCATGGTATGCCACAGTTTCATGCTCTCAAGGCCCTGGTTTACTCATGTCGCCATGGTTATATATTACCACAGAGGTGAAAAGCGGAAGTGCTAAGGTAAAGATCATGGCGATGATTCATCAAGAACACAGAACATATGGCCTCTGTGATTCATCAAGAACACAGAACATATGGCCTTTGTGATTCATCAGAACACAGAACGTATGGCCTTTGTGATTCATCAAGAGCACAGAACGTATGGCCTTTGTGATTCATCAGAACACACAACGTATGGCCTTTGTAATTCATCAAGAACACAGAACGTATGGCCTTTGTGATTCATCAGAACACAGAACGTATGGCCTTTGTGAAATCTTCTTGCAATCCCTGCCGTAAAGCAAGAATGACACGTATGTTCATCTTCCCTTCACATGACTCAAACTAGTTGCCTTTAAAAATGTACATCAAGAAGTGACTTTTAGTAGCCTAAAGCTTAAAATGCATGAAATATTAAGCATGGGAAATGCTTTTACAAATGTAGGCTCAATTTCATACAGAAAACAGTGGAAAATTGTCATGTCATCATTAAATAATCTCAACATTACTAATCAGATCTCTCAACAGGTCCTCATTGTTGATTATTGTCCAAGTTGTTTTTTTCTTGCTCTGTGTAGTAGATAATGAATCAGGCCGTCTCGGTTTTGGCTCTTCATAGAGTTGTTGGAAACTTGTCAGCCACCAAAGATCTTCCCTCGTTCTCATTTGGTTTCATTCTGAGCAAAGTGTGAGTGTTGTTTCATCAGCACACACTTAGCATGTTCCCTATCCTTTCTCTTTCATCACTGACTTAAATATCTAAAGACAATTTATACTTGGTCTCAAAATTAGTAGTACACTACTCATCAGATTACTGATTACATATTATTGTTTATTGTACATGTTGTACAACTTACATATTGTACAACTTATTTTCAGAATGGGACAGAAACTATTGAACTGGTAAATTATGTAGTTGTTGATTTTGTTTATGCTAGGCTTTGTCTCTTGCGACAGTCACCCAAAGGATCCATTCCTGTGTGATGCCTTACATCCACCAGAAGGTGGCGGTAAAATACTGTTTACAAGGTGGCGCTCTCTCTTTCTCCTTTCAGGCCTACATCTCTCTCCAGGGCCTATCCTACATTTAAAAATAATGCACTTTTTAGATCCACTAGATGTCGCTCTGGTATTGTTTTGTAGGCCTATTTGCAGAGGCGGTTACTTTAGCATTTCCTCGAAATGTAGGCCTATCTAAAAAGGTGCAGTATTTTTGCATTTAGCCAAGAAATTATTTGTATTAGTTAATGATGTCAATAAGCAATTACTCTAGGTTTCACCCTTAACACAACCACCAATGCATATTATCTCATTAAGACATTTTTTAGGCAACATTCGCTTGTTTTTGCCTAAAACATAAAGAATAAAAAACTAGTCCATTGTGTAACTATTGTTTGTATCCCTCATGATTCAGGAGTGTCTGGACTGATTTTATTAATATAAAAAGTGTGCTGAAAGCTTACTTTTCACTCTGGCTTCCGTGAGAGAACTGAATTGTAGGCTAGAGTTACTGATTGTCAATTGTAGGCACCGAAAATACTATAGTGATACCGAATTAATGCTCTTATTATGTGTCCTTGCATTCCGCAAAAATTGCAAAAGCGCCCTCATTAAATCCTTGTCATTAATAAAGCTACATTTTGTTGCTTTTCCTTTAATATCAACTAGAATTATTGTGTTACAGTTGAAATAAGGGCATCATTCATACAAGTTATTTTAGAACCAATGAAAACAGTTGTTCCAGTTATTTATTTTTTAACCAATGAAAACAGCAGTTCCAGTTATTTCCAAAGAGCATATTTTAATACACATTTGAATCCGCTGGGTTACCTGTTTAAAGTGCTTTACATTAATATAATACAAAGTTGCAGATGACTACAAACAACAGAGATGGGGGAAAATAAATAAGGTTAAATAAAAATGTACAAAGACATAAATAACTAAACCACCTATTTAGATCCATCTAACATTCCACCAACAAGAAGTATCACAAGATACATAAATATATATATATATATGTTTATGTATATTTTTTATATGCATTGCACATAGCCACTTGATATATAAACAAATTTCTAGAGGTGATGGTCTTGGTTATTCAATGTAATCACTGTGTTAGTCTTTAACTTCAGATTATACAATACTTACATTTTTATCTGAGAACAAGCCTTGGTTTCTGTCTCTCAAAATGTGCTTTAACATAGGCCTGGAACTACAATACGAATAGACTCACATCTGTGTTTCTACAGATATCACTGGGTGCAGTTCGGTGTGGCGGTGAAGGTTAGGTGTGGTTTCGGCTAAAAATCAGAGGAGGTTTCCAGGCAGGTAGGTTCCTCTCCCACTCGGTCCACCAGCTGGGGGGTTGGTTCCTGAGGCGGGCGGGGGCTCTGCCGGTCACGGGGGCAGCAGGGGGTGCTTGAAGGTGCAGGTTCCAGTACAGTGCCGGGGGGTCAGCATCTTACAGGAGAAATGGTGCAACGCGTCGTGAGCTTCTAGGAAAAAAGTTGTGGCTCTCGATTACTTAAGACAATGACGCTCGTTAAGCTAAGTCACGTCAGGTGTGCCTAGGAAAGAGCTCTGGTAAGGGGTCTCTACGACACTGAGGATGGCTCATGAAGGCCCTGGTACAGCAGTCATAATACACACTAAAATTGAAGGGGTTGCGAATACCCCCCTAAAAAACCCTCTATCTTATTTCAACTTTGTCCATGCAGCCAAGATCCATCACACTCCAATAAGAACAGGGGCACCTCTGCCCATCTATCCATCATGTAAACTGGGAATGGCTATTGCAATTAACATACCCTGGAGAGAACCTAAAGGGAGCTGTTATATTGTCATCTCTGTGGGGATAGGACCTCGGACTGCAGATTTTGCGCTGGTATTCCCTATCTGTGGCCATGGTAACGCTGTGATTCTGATCTCCACAGCGGAGTTATCCATTACCTTTTAACTTCTGTTGAATAGCATAACGAGCCTTTCTCTCATGGTCCAACTCGCTGCATAGAGTATCTAAGCAGGAGAAACAGAGGATAACTTTATAATAGACTATAATATGATATAATGTACTATAATATAATATTATATAATATAATATATATAGAAACACATCTTTTATTTACAGCATGGCCCTTACACTGCTACACTGTTGTCCTGCTCTTTTTTAGATGGATGACAAGAAATTGATGCAACGAAAAAAAGGATGCAAAAATCTCCTTTATTTAAAAAAATCTATTTATCTAATGTAGCCTGCCATGTGAAGTTCATTAATTAATAACGGCCCCATATAAGTTGCACCACCATAAGTCTACACCACCAATGACGTACATGAACTTAACCTATGACTTTCACCAAAATGGGAAATATTAACTTCATTATTGGTTTCCCTTTAGTTGAACTTTGTTTAAATGTTTTATAATTAAATACACATATTGCATTGCAAGATCATAATTAAAATAGACCTACATAATAAAAAAATAAAAAAAAAAAAATAAAAAAAAAACTTCACACACCAATGCTGTTAAAATGCTCACAGAAATGCAGTGCCGTTTTGGAGCCAGTGCCATTTTCTGTTTTTAATCAGTGGCAGGTCAGTTATGTACCTCACCTCTAACTATCTGCAACTGCTGCACCATCTCCTCCCTGTAGGACAGCTCTCTCTTCATCTGGTCTTGGAAATTATCTGAGGAGCAAATAATACAATGATTAGGACCATTCTACCTGGGGCCTTTTGTCCAAAGGTCCAAATGACTTTGCTGATGATCACTTGATCACAAGAATGGAAAAATCTTAAGTAAAATGGTGTTCATCACCTTGTTCCTAATTTTATAAAAAATACATTTAAATGTAGTGTTTGGTCATTTGGTATTTGGTCTTATTATTTTGTGTTGGCTATATTTCAGCACTTCCTTTCTGATTTTTCTTTCACACTAAAATTCTGTGTTTTAAATATAGGCAACTAAAGGAGGCAAAAAAGAAGAAAGAAAATATAATGTTATGAAATGGTGCCTACATGGTGAAAATGGAATTTACAATACCCGTTGTGATATAATAATCTCCAACCCATAAGATTCTGATGACATTTGATGGATATTTCTTGTGTTGTAGGCTATAGTTTACTGTTAAATACTTAGTCAGAAATGGGTCACACCTTTCAAAGTTTGGAATTCCCGCTCCAGTTTTTTCCGAAGTTCCACCTGCTCAACTAACTGTTTCTGCAATTCTTCTGTGAAAATACAAGGGAAATCTTGTTTTAAAAATGTTTGCAATTCGTTTTATCCTTGGTCCAAAAAACAATAAATAAATTAAAAAAAAAAAAAAATAAATAACCATAATGTCGAGTTAAATTGCAAGTAGCCAAAACATACCATCTGCTCATGTGTATTTTTAAATTCTCATTTTGCGCTCATTTAGCCTAGTCGTAACTTAATATGTCATTATTATTTTGAATAAGCAAAATCAATAGCCTAACACCTGCTCCTGCTATGTGACCATCCAAATATTTAACATAGTAAATGTCTCACTATGATTTCTTTCCGAAAACGCATGTGCACCCATTGCTCCATTTCCTCGGTAAGTATGTTAAAATCCCTGCACAGGTTGGTGCGCCTGATGGCTAGGTTAAAGACTTCTTGTGTAAGTAGGTCCATTTAGTAAATCCAGTAAGTGAAGATCTAATCGGTGACATTTGGACCTTTTGCCCATCCATTCCTTAGCGGCCTAAATCGGATAATCCTGCCTTCGGCCATATTTACAACTGCTTAGCTGGGTCGTGGAGTGAATTCAAGAAGCTCGCTGTGCGTATTATCACCGGGGATTGTCCAGTTTTAAACGTGACAGAGGACAAACTGGGAAACGAGATTTACCGTGACCTGGGTTAACCTCTACTAATCTCAATGGGCCATTTTTTTTATTATTATTCAGTATTTCAGATTTTGTTTTATTGTATGTATTAGGCCTATTTATTTAGGAGTGGGTTTGGGATTCGAAGCTCAGAATGCAACGCTGATTAAAGAAATATAAGATAAAAAAAAAGATCACAGACGGGCTCAGAAGTCACAATGTCCTTACCTTTGGCCATGCTTTCTATATTTCTGCTGCCGATCACTGGGGTAGTGCCATCATCACAACGGGTTGCCTCCTGACCTGAGCGGAAAAGTTAAAAGATTTATTTATTTGCCCAATGACCACTCTTACATTTCATTTGGTCAATTGTTTGGGTGACCTAGCAAGAGAGAGGAATGGGTGGATGGATGAATGAATGACCTAAGCCGACTCACCACCATCAGGTTCTCTTTGGTTTCCATCTGACAGAGCGCCATGGTCTTGGTGGAAACTTTTAGGTTCGATTTCATCCACAGTAGAAGACGGCTCCTCCTCGCGCGTATCTGTAAGCCACATACAAAAAATAAAATGGCATGCGTTGAGCTCAGAGTCTTCTTCAATGTCTTCAATAAATCTTATATTATTTTGGAAAAGGCGACTCCCACCATTCGACTCCCGACGATCACGTTGGTAATTAACTGATGATCCAAATGTGCACGGGGTGCTCATTCGTTGCACATGGCCGTCTCTTTCATTCGTATACACCTGCAAAATGAACCACAATACTTAAGACAATTTCCCACAATTATCTGAGAGCTTTTCCTAATTCCAGTTCCCATTCTCTCACACGTGTGGAATCACTCAAACAGGGCTTCCACTCAGGCGACCTCTGTTTCAAATGATCCCCAATCCACATATGTGTCCCCGTGACCCAATTAAAATAAATTAAAGTTGTGTTCCTAATCATGTCTGATAGCCCTCTAGACATCTAAACAGACTGAATTTAAGGGGCGTAAAATAGAACTCCTGACATTTCTCTCCTGCGCTTTAATTCCATATGATCATAAAATTACATCTGTGAAGCCATGCAGCCATGTCTTTTTGTTTAATTGAGATACATTTGACTGTTTTTATTCGTTATGGTAACTTTGCATATAGGCCTGTTGTTCATGAGATAGCCTACTGACGTTATGGAAAATTGAACAAACAATCAGGAATATCCAAAAAGCGAAATAAAAAAATCAATAATGTTTCCCATGTGGGGGATTAACATCTTGTAAACAAAGTGTCTCAGTGGATTTTGTGTATAAACTTTGAGGTGTGTGTGTGTGTCTATGCGTGTGTATACCCACCTCGTATATCGCTGTATTTCTGTTGGTTTCTATTGGCAGCTGTTTGCTCTCTCTGTCAGCATCTGTAGCGCGTGCCTCGCTCGACTTGGTTCTGTCCTCCGATTCCACACTCGTCGCGGCCGCTTCTTGAGTTACAGGGCCAAGTGGACTCCGGTGGCCGTCACCTGACAAGGCAAAAGAGTCCTCCTCCTGCACTTTGTTTGACTCTACGTCCACATCCGGGTCATCCACGCTGTCCACATCCGGAGAGGCCGACCTGTAACTAGAACTTTCGCTTAGAAAATCGGGTGACAGGTAGCCAGATCGACCCCCTGCATACGACCCTCTGTTCCCATACAGCTTGGCAATGCTCTCCGTGTCTTTCACCACAGGTCTGAAAGCTGATATGTAGCTCATTTTCCGGGGAGTGTCTGGCATCCCATCCACCGAGCGGCTGTCATCTCCAGACTTGTCCTCTTCATTGCGGAGGGACTGCGTGCTTGAACAGCGCTCGCTGTCTATACCACTCTCTTTGGGTGTGTTTGTGCCTCGGTCATTTGGCTCCGAGACGTCAACTTCATTTGGTCTGGAGCATAACAGGTCCGAGGGTGGTTTAGGGTGTGACTGGGAATAGGGTGGCATGGGGAGGCTTCCTGTTGTGGGCCAAAACATTGGAAACGATGGATAGCCACTGTCTTTCGTCCCGGGCCAAAACATGCCTGAAAGGTTAGTTTTATTTGGCTCGCCAATCACCATGCCGTCCTGTTTTTTCTGACACAGTCCAAAGGCAGGGAATCCGTAAGGGTGGGGGAAGAGCGGCGGGGGGATCTTCTGCAGCATCCCGAAGCCCTTGCTGGGCACGGGGATAACGGGATAGCTGCGCATGCTGCTTGGAACAACGCCGGACTGCTCGTCCTGGCATCTCATGGCTTTGTGCGGGATTTCAGGGGATTCACTGTGGGGCTGCCCGCGGGGTCCCGGGGTTTTGGTCGGGGAGGACCCCGTAGACCCACTGGATGGCAGCGTCCTCTTCCTGCTGCCGCCATTGAACATGGCCTTGACGTCTTCCCAGGCGTGCGTCACCTCATCAGCTGAATTTTTGTCTGTTAATTTGAGATGACGCCTCCACGAATTAAAGTTAGCAGCATCGGGCTGTGTGTACTTGGATTCTGGGGTGCGATGCGAGTGAAATATGAATTTGTTTGGAGAGAAATACATATTGCAGAATGAACATTTTATACATTTAGCTCTAGAGCTGTTGTACCTAGCTGGTATGAAGCTGCCCCGACTTCCCCATGCGCACTCGTGAGATACATCAAAGGCAAAATTTTCAGGTAACTTGGGCGGCGCGTGTGCCCCGAGGAAGGATTTGCACAGCCTCTCGGCCTCGCGCTTGGTGATCATCCCGCAACGCCGGGATGAAATTGGCATAGCCCCTGCGCGCCGCAAGATCTCGAGCTGGACTGGCGTGCACTGCACGCAGGTAATACCCAAGGGCCACGCGGCGGTTGTGTATCTCGTTGTAACTGTAGTGCTTCAGGAGGGTGTTGGAGATTTGAGCGAGACAGAGTCTCTCTTGGCCATCTATGACTAGAGAGACTATGGGTATTCCGTACAGAGAGGCCTCGCTGACTTGGTTAGGTTTTAACGCAGGGCCAGAGTAGGATTGCAGCTCTTGCTTGGAAGTTGGGGAGCAGCTGGAGTCTCGTACGGCTGGCAGCTGACTCGGAATTGATTCCATTCCTGGACACCTATCAACAGCGATATTACATGTGTTAGTCCATTCATGAGAATGCCACCTCCATTCTCATTGTAAAATTATGGAGATGGAAATTACAGTAGCCTCTCCAAAAATAATTTATTCTGCACACTGATTTGATCTTTGTAATACAGTAGGCCTGCAGACACTCACCACTGAAGAATAATTGCTATACAAGCAGCTAATAATAATGATGATGATGATGATTATAATAATAATAATAATAATAATAATAATAATAATAACAGGATTAATTAGGCTATCTTTGATCAGATAATTTTACTGTATATTAGAAACACATGGATCTACATTTTCAATCAAGATTATTAATCCATAAGAGGATGGAATCTGACTCACTCAGGGTTTTGAAGTTGTCAGCTGTTAAATAGCTATTTGCTCGCATGAATTTTTGACTTCTGTTTCTTAATTTCACATGCCTGTATCATGACGTTGTAAGCTTTCTTATTTGGAAAGCAATCATGCCTCCCTACTTGGATTCGGGAAATGGAATCGTGTCAAGAAAGACGCTGGGGCACAGCAGGAAAATTTAGCCGACTTTGCGCAAGCTTAAGCAAAAGGTAAGACGCGCTAAGCTGCTTTCATTGTAATTACCCAAGGTTCATCCTTGCCTAAACATTTAAACGGTTGAAAAAACACTAAGTATAATTAAGACGATTCAACAGGAACCTCTATTTAAAGTGGCAAAACATGATATTTTGTTTTGTTTTTTGCAGATATTCTATTTTTGTCCTGCATTATTATATAGGCCTAAATATACATTTTATAAACCATCGGTCATTCTAGTAATTCTTTTATTCCTTTTGCATACTAGAACACGCAATAGTCTATATGTCACGATTTTATTAAAAGCTAATTACCACATTAACACGCGATATAAGCACTTTAGCAATATTACTGGCAAACAAAGGAACACAGAACACAGAACATTCAAACTCACCTTTTAAGACTGGTCAGAAAGCAGTAGTTTTTGAACAGCAAATAAACAAGAAAAGTCAAACTGGCGACGAAATTGGACAGTCCTCTTGTCGACAATGTGATAATTACGTCTGTTTCGGATAGAAATGTCCAAGTGCCTTCTTGTGAAGAAGTTGTGTGTGTGTTTTATCAGAAGTACATGTGGACGTGCATCCTCCTCGAGGGTTTCTGGCGTGAGTGAGAGCTGGAGGAGTGACCGTCGGTAAGGTAGTGCGCTCCTCTTTACGACAAAGCCATTCAAGACGTTCAGCAGTGACAGCTAAAGTAATAGCGAGGCACTCCCACTTAGCGCAAGCATATTTACATGAACTGTTTGCCTACGGGACCGACAGAAACCACACTCGCTGCTGTCATATTGGCCTGGAGACGTTTTATTTTTGTCACGTGATTTTTGAAGAAATGCAAGAAAGATGATGGTGTGTGAGTGAGTGAGAGAGAGAGAGAGAGGGAGAGAGTGTGAGTGTGTGTGTGTGTGTGTGTGTGTGTGTGTGTGTGTGTGCGCGCGTTTGGCAAATAGGATAATCGTACAGTGTGGTATGAACAAGGGTCAGCCACCGAAACAATATACATATAGCCTATCGTTAGTCTGACCGTTTCAATTTGTATTTAGGCTACATGACACGTTTTTGTGCTTTTGATAATTGCATTTAGGATGATCGTCAAAAGTAGCCTTGCCTATCAGCTGGTTTAAAGGGGGGGGGGGTCTGACAACGAATTTACAGCATTGTCATGGAATATTTGAAGAAGGGGCTAAAGAATCTTATTTGGGACTACTTTATTGCGCTACACCTGTTTGCCTCTAGCTCCAAGTCCAATCTCCAGCACACGAGAGGTGGACGACCACACGCGTCCTGGCAAGAACAGGTAGCGTGAACAAAGCGTCTGATAAGTGTAAGCACCAGCCCGAGGTAAGCGGTTGAGTGATATGGCCGCGTTAACTATTCATAAGTATTTATAGCCCGATCAATGACCGCCGGCTCACCCCGCGATGCCCAGAATGAGTTAGGCTATCAATATGTAGCAGCACCGGTTCAGTTTCCTGACTGAGGTTTTTGAGCAGAAACGCGCCAACTTAAAAAAAAATGGAAGAGAAAGAAGTTTGAAAGCGTCCTTAGCTAAGGCATGAGCACATTTAAGTCCCTGCCTTGGGAAATATCGGAATGTTTAGTTTGTCAAGGATAGATTCTGAAGAAGATACGCCAGGAACATATCTCAAAATGAAATACTGTATTCTTATGATGAAACTGACCATAGGTCACAATGACGTAAGTTGCCTAGGGTGTTTTCATTTATCCAATCCATCAGCGTTAAATAAATACACATTGTTATTGAAATCATGTGCGAGTCTTGAAGTCGTCCCAAGAGACTCTTTTCATTGGTGACATTTCAGATGTTGTGCCGACCGCATGTGTTCCGGTTCTCACGGACTGACGTGCACCGTTTTTGTTAATTACAATGGACCCCACAGAAGCCTACATGTAAGATACTCGATTTGGATGTAGCCTACACACATAGCGATGAAATTGCTCGTAGCCGATTAAAGGTATTGCTTGTTCATAAATGTGTTCATAAAAGTGAAAGAAAAAAAACTCGAAAAGGAATAAGTAGGCTAAGCCGGCTGACCCAAGGAAAATAATTAAAGAACATGAAATTGGTAATTTCGGTGAAGTCATTGTAAGTGGTAACATCGATTAAAACTTCGGTATCGTGAAGTGGTCACCACATATATTTCTTAATTTGCTTAAGTACCATTTTTCTCTTTCGCTTCTCTTTCAGAACTGGCACGCGCGCCCGCCCGCCATCGCCGTGCTCTCTACAATATTGATGGAGGAGGGATCACGCTCAGGAGGCGTAATCCGATCCTGCTCGGTACTATTGACTTTCACGGGCGGGCAAGAGACTTTCTTCCTCGCCAGCAATAATTACCATTTTGGACTGTAATTATTCAGTTCTCCTAAATTATTAAGAAGGTAAACTGAATGCCACGTTGTTGCCCATTATTTTAACCCATCGTGCAGTTTGAGCTTCGGCTCAGGTAAGGCAATCGGACACCTTGCGCGACAATTACGCTTTAACTGACCTCTTGTATTATCATTATATGGCAAACAGACACTGGTGCTAAATTAAACTAGCACACAGAGCACACATTTCCCTTACAAATTAACATATGCATTATTGATACGGAGTAACACATTAACATCATTGAAGTAAGGTTTCCGATTTTTATATAAATACTAATACCGTCCATATTGGCCCAAAGGTTTGCAGTATTCAATTAACTTTAAGTGGCCTTCAGCCATTCAAGTTTACGGACTAATGTTAATGAAGCCACGTTAAAGGTTATTAATTCGAGGGACTAATTAGTAGGCTATCTTATATTCTAAAGTTTTTATTTTTTATTTAATTAAATGGCTGGCCTAGTTAATGCAACTTGGAATTAATGCAACTATGTCTAATCGTTGTTAAAATGCTATATAGACTACCAGATGAATATTAACAATCAACAAAGCATATAGGCTACCATTAATTAAAGTTGAAAGAAATCTAACGCAGGATGTCACATTGCCTTTACTGTTAATTGTTATTTTCCATTAGCCTACGCAGGATTGGCTTTGAAGCATTTTGGCTAAGGCTCTAACCGACAGCCAGACAAAAATAAACTGTTGTGGTTTTCAGCGGTGGACCCAGCTGTCAAAAAAGAGCTTCAAATTTGGATGAATGAATCCGAGTCCTTTGAGGGGAAATCGTTCAGGGCTCATGTGCACCTTAAAGGCCAGGAGGGCACGACGTGTTTATGAGCTGGTGATGACGCGGGGTTTGGTTTTTATCTGACTGCGTGAAAAACATCTGCAGTTTGAACATGCTATTGCGTATCGCAGGGTTTGCTAACATAAGTGGCTTAAATTTGATTTGTTTTTATAGAGCTGACTCTTAGGGCAGTAAGCTACACTAGCCAACTTTAAGCAATATAATTCTAACCAAATTATTTCAGCCATGCCTTGCAATAATATATTGTATAGTGTATCTAGTGTTTTCATATCCAGCAACATGTTTTCCCCCCTTTTAGTATTGCGCTGTGTTGTTTTGAAGCAGTGCTTTGTTTTAACCGTTAACCCTCACACTCTCAGAGTGAATAACTTCTTGTCACTGAACTTGTAGCCTATCCACCACGCGTTTATCTGACATTGATTATATCCTCTCTCGTCTTGTTTGTGTGCTAAAATAGTAGAGCCCATATCCATTACATAGCCTACTGAGCTTTGAATGAAGAACAGCTCTCTTGTGGAAACCGCGCTAATGAGTCTTCCTGATGACCGACACGTTTCAAAATGTGTCAATCGAAGCACACGTTCCGCACAGTAAACAAATAAACAATGCCGATGTAATTATTATCTAGAGGATGCGCAGATGAATTGATCGGCGTTGAATACAGAGAGACCTGGGAGTTGCGTCTTGTTGAAGGCAAAAGTCAAAGAAACCCGCAGGTTATCAGAGTTTATTAAATCTTTGAATCTGTCCGATCGGAAATAATCTCCAAATGTCGTTCTATAGAATATTTCTTCAGATGAGAAATGCAGGCATCAAGTCAGCAAGTGAACAAACCTTGCGTCTCTAAAAAAGAACAAGGATACTGTAGATAATTATGTCCCCATTGTGGTGTTTAAGTTGTCAAGTGAAATTAAGTTAATCAAACGCCTTAAGGTAGGCTACATGTAGGCATACACGCGCCATATGACACAATTACACCTGAGCGTAAAACAAACATTGACAAGAACATGACTGTATAAACTTATGCATGAATATCAGGCCCTTAAACAAAAAATGTAAAAAAGAAAATTGGCCCAGTGACTTCAATAAATTCCTGATAAATTCTTTAAATAATGTGTAATCTCTGACACATGCCAGGTCGTAGTAGGAACAAAGTTAGTAGCAGCATAAATCACATTGGTCTCGTTCAACCAGGATTTAATGACTGTGCCTGTTGAAAACCAATGTTCTCTGTTTAACAGTTGTATCAGCATCGCATAAAACCGTGACCTCAATACATTTAATTTTAGAGGCAAATCAATCCACTCCTCTCATATCGATTCCCACCCCCGCGCTACACTTAAACCGCCTCTCCAAACCGTTTTTTGTTGTTTCACTTGAAAATAGCATTTCGATTAGACCCTTTATTAAGGAAAGATTGCTCCAAGAGGATCGGTGTGGCCTGAAAATTAAACGGTGACATTTTAATTACTGGACATTGATAAAGGCGTCCTGGCAACGGGCCGGGCACTCTTCGTCTGACCTGACGTGCTAATCTAGTTGGACTGCTCCCGGACCGTTCCGAGATGCGCGCACCAGCTGCACGCGCTGAAAGCTGCAATGAGAGCGAGGTGAGAAGGAGAATGGAGTGGCAATCGCGAATCAAAGCGGGTCAATAATCTGACAAGAGTGTTAGCGTTCAGATTTACGCGCTTATTCTCCTATCTGCTTGTGTGGAACGAGATTACATGTTTTTTTTTTCGCCCTGCAACCTTGAGTAAAGCGCCCCTTTAAATTAACTGAGCAATACTTAAAAAACTCCTCTTTGCGAGTCCGAATACGTTAACATTCGATAAGACTTTTTAAGCTTTCAAGAGCTTGTTTATAGCCCATAATTAGGGTAATAAACATCCTTTTCTCTCCACATAGAATAGCTAGGCTACTGTACAAGTGGTCAAAAGTCTGAGGGTGGCAAGAATTCATAATTATAGTTTATTAAAAAGGCAAAATGCCACTTGCCTCAACTATTTCCTATGCGTTTTTGTTGCAGCAAATGTGGTCTCTTAAGTGGAGTGGTACTTGATAACGCCAGCCAGGGCGCTAAAACATGACCACTAGCTTCTCTCTGTCTCTGACTCCATGGCCCTTGGGTCAACACCGGGTCACGGGAGGGGCAGCACGCTGATTCTGACGGACAGCTGCAGTAATTTTACATGTCAACTCCTAGAATGAGACAAACAGCAGCATAGTAGGCTTTTCAAATGAAATTGTCACTCCTGGTTTCCCTGAGCTGGCCAGGACAGAAACGGAGCACCTCCCCTTTGCTGCTCCCTGCTAATAAAGAACTAATCTGGGGTACAAAGACCAGCACAGAGGTCCACAGCCATTTCACCAGTCTTTAGAAATACTGCAGAACTTCACCCTTGATGATATGAAATCTATAATGATAAAGATGAGCATGGGCTTTGGCAGGAAGGGAAAGCCAAGGCCACTTTGTCTCATAGTTATCACTTCAAATCTCCACTGCTGGCAAGTCTAATTGAATGTAATGTGTGCTGTATTATTGTGATTCCTTTAATTATGTAGTGTGGCTATCCTTGACATTTTCATCATCGTATGTCTCGGATTATTGACCTGTGTGGTGACATGCTCCTCATAATCAAAGAATATGCAGGAGAACTAGCCCCTTTAAAAAAAATGCCTGGCATGAGAACCAAGAGAACTAGCCCCTTTAAATAAAAATGCCTGGCATGAGAACCAAAAGAACTAGCCCCAAATGACAATGCCTGCATGAGAATCAAGAGAACTAGCCCCCAATGAAAATGCCTGGCATGAGAACCAAGAGAACTAGCCCCTTTAAATGAAAATACCTGGCATGAGAACCAAGAGAACTAGTCCCAAATGACAATGCCTGGCATGAGAACCAAGAGAACTAGCACCAAATGAAAATGCCTGGCAAGAGAACCAAGAAAACTAGCCCCTTTAAATGAAAATACCTGACATGAGAACCAAGAGAACTAGCCCCAAATGACAATGCCTGGCATGAGAACCAAGAGAACTAGCCCCAAATGAAAATGCCTGGCATGAGAACCAAGAGAACTAGCCCTTTTAAATGAAAATACCTGGCATGAGAACCAAGAGAACTAGCCCCAAATGACAATGCCTGGCATGAGAACCAAGATAACTAGCCCCTTTAAATGAAAATGCCTGGCACGAGAACCAAGAGAACTAGCCCCAAATGACAATGCCTGGCATGAGAAGCATGGAAAGTTTCCATTTACTTTTTCCACAGTGGCAGGTTGTAATGAATCTGTGCACATCTGACAAGTGGCTAACAGGCAGTCATTTTTAGCAATACAGTTATTTCACCCATGGCCTTATTAGCAAGGCCACAGACCTGTTTCAGAGATTTTCTTTTGCGCACTGAGGGCATATATATAATGGTCACATTCATACAGTATAATGAAATTAGTTTCCTGTGCATTTGAATTACTGTGAAATTAACCTTCTTAAATGACAACAAAACACCTTTATATTTAATTACCAATCCTTTCATATTTTCCAATCATCATGGAAATTGGCGTTCATAATTTTCAGCCTATCAATATTAATTGTGTGTATATTAACCAATATTAACCACCAGTGTATAGTGCCCCCATGGATTAGTTGGAATGTGACAGTGGGCCAATCATCAAACTTGTACACTGATTGCTAACAATCTCAGTGAGGAATCAACTTCCTAGATCAACCTGTCTGTAAGTAGGGAATGCCTGTAAGTAGGGAATTCGCCTCCGAAACAGCCGTGTCCACCCAACTTCCGGGCATCGAATGTCTATGGGAAATAACATGGCGTTTCGAAATATCATACTGTCAAACATCTGTAGGTGGCGAAGTAGAATGGTGGGCCGATTGGCCTACACACTTCTGCCATCTAGTTTCCACTGGATTTTTTGATTGTCGGTGCCGTTAAAGTAGAAATATATCAGTAAGAAGCGCTAAGCTAATGCACGCTTCGGACGCCGCAACTCCCTGAGTCAAGGTTGTATAGCAACGGCAATGTTTCATAGTTTGTCTTCACCGAAATAGAGTTTGTGGCACCAGAGCCTGTCTACGGAGGTGGCACTAACCCTGCGTGAAATCGTCATGTTTGATAGGTTGTTAATACATTCTGAAAATGTTACTGTTCTGATCAAGGTCATGCAAAATAAAGCTATCGACTCAATACGCCTCTGATTCCTAGTCGTTTTTTTGTGAAAAACAAAAAAAATCTCGTCTCGTCATGTCTTTAGTGTCTTTGTCGGCGATTTCTTTCTTTTTCAAAGATGAACCAACACTTCTCCAGAGGGGAGAAAATCACTTGGATTCAGCCAACAAACTGTCAGCACAGTCAAACCAAAGTTAAGTTGTGTTGAAAAGAGGCTGAACCTTGCAAACGATTTACTTTTATAGACCACTGAAAACATGCGTGAATCACACGTGAAAATGACCATCACGTTAGGTTGTGACTGGTTGTGAGCGAGATCTAACTAGCTCCCGGTTAGCATTAATAATCGTTTACTACTTTAATGGCACCGACAATCAAAAAATCTAGTGGAAACTAGAAATGAAATTCCGAGGAATTACACGAGGGGATGCAATCTGCTGGTTAGGGTGTTGGTGGGGCTGTTGAGCTTGCTGCTAGCTGGTTGGTAGGGTAATTGTGATACCTGCAAAGGTGCTTTTGGAGTAACCAAATTTAAATCTTGTGTGACATGGCATTCTTGAGATATCACACTCAAGGTGTTTTTGACCTTGACATTTGACCTTCAACCTCCAACATCAACTCACTTCACCTTTGAGTCCATAAAAACACTTGTACCAAATCTGAAGCATGTACGCCAAGCCGTTCTGGAGATATAATGCTGAATGCATGAGATATGGCTGGGACTTTTATTTTGACACACAGAAAATACTTTAACAGGATGTGTAGTTCAGGTAGAGCTAGATTGTATGCTTAGAAGCTGAGACAGTTGGATTTCTCACAGGTGACACCTGTGCCAGTGTTCTGATTAGTCTGGGAACTGCTCTGAGAACTACTTAACGAGCGCAGCTGGCTCTATTATCATCACAGCCCCCATTCAAGTCTATGGGGGAAAAATACACTTTTAATTACAAATATCTCAAAAAGTATAAACTTCTCAAAAATGAAAAACAGATAGGACGGTAAAGCCTTGGAAGATCTACAGAACGGTGTTTGAACCAAATTTGTACGTTAAGCGGTTTGGGCTGAATAGCGCGCACAAAAAGGTAAAAAGAAAGATAATAATAACTAGAAAAGCATTTCCTGAAGGAAATACAGTGCATGAAAATGCTAAAATATGATGTAAAATATGAGTAAAAACAACTTAACTTAGCTGTTCATTTTTAGCAGTTATGCTAACAATGTTAACAATGTTAAAACTATGTAAACCATGTGACTTAGCTAACCTAGCTAATCATTTTTAATAGTTATGCTAACTATGCTAACTAACATGTTAACAATGCTAACTAACATGCTAACTATGTTAACCATGTGACTTAGCTAACTTAGCTTATCGTTTTTAGTAGTTATGCTAACAATGTTAAAATACTAACTATGTTAACCATGTGACTTAGCTAACTTAGCTAATCATTTTTAGTAGTTATGTTAGCTATGCCAACTAGCATGTTAATAATGTTAAAATGCTAACTATGCTAACCATGTGACTTAGCTAACCTAGCTAATCATTTTTAATAGTTATGCTAACTATGCTAACTAGCATGCTAACATGCTAACTACGCTAACCATGTAACTTAGCTAATCATTTTTAGCAGTTTTGTTAAAAATGCTAACAATGTTAGTAATGCTAACCAACCTAACCTACAGTGGGTAGGAGTTATAGTTGACAGTTACAATGGCTGAACAGTTAAAAAGTTCAGTAGTTTAAAGGGTTAAATTGTTTAACAGTGAAATATTGTAGTGAGGACTTTTATTTTGAAACAGTTTTTGGTAACAGTTGAACAATGTAGTCTTAATAGAACTTAAAGTGAAAGTTCACCTGGTAGTTTAAAGGGTTATTGTGATGTTGTTTAACTATGGGGAAATTTTGAACAGTTTTTTAAAATAGTTTGTACAAAGTTGATTGACTTTATTTTGAAAGCTGTTGAAGTTTTGGCAGTACAGTGCATTTTCATGCACTGTAATAAGAAGTCTCCGGATTTCATAGAGGGATGCATCCCCTCTAACTAGATAGCAGAAGTATGTAGGCCAATCGGCCAACCAGCTTTTTCTACTTTGCCACCTACAGAGTTTGACAGGTACGATATTTCGAAACGCCATGTTATTTCCCATATACATTTGACGACCGGAAGTTGGGTGGACATGGATGTTTCGGAGGCGGGACTTATTCCGGAGAGGCCTATAGCTAGGGGAAAAAAGCAGCTAGGAAGTTGGATTTCAGTTCTATCGTGAATAACTGCTGAACAGAATACCCATAGAGTGAACTTCTAATGGGTGCGATTAAGGTTTTTTTTTGTTATGGAGTAGCAATAGTTACCATATCTCATATGTTGGGAAATACGCACTTTCTGTGACCTGTTTGTGGGTTTAGACCTCAACAGTCCCGCCCCTCCTCCGAGAGAGTTTATTTTCTGGAAGTTTCCTATTAATTTCTCCAAGTATCATCTGGAAAGATCCATAAAGAGTTCTAGACCCTGACTTAGGCTGACCAGCTATGATGTGACTCGTAATCACAACATTTCACGTTGAGCAAAAAAACTAACAGAAAAACGATGAAAAAGGCAAAGGTACAAGACTGTACATATTTTAATCTCCGAGAGAAAGAACTACTCATCATGAATTTCGAACTTACACATTTCAAACATTTGCAGCCTAACGATAGTTTAACATGCTTCTATTTTAATCTCACACAAGAAGATGACTAACTTCCTACAGTGTCCATTGAGTAAATTCAACTTTCAAGATGAGAAAAACTGTTTATATCGGACGGCCAAACATCGGTTCTGACAGCCTCCTCGGTATCCATCTTGATTCCAGCGAGTAAACAGCCGACAGTCGCGGGAACAGAGGCATAAACATTTCCATGGCAACGATGATCTCTACCAATCTTTTCTCTTCACGATTTTGGGTAGTGTAGTACTTTTCTGTTAAATCACCAATACATTTTTTTTCCCTTAAAACAAGGTTGATAACCCGTTAACTTTTGGCGTCTAAATGAGCATGTGCAATAGCTTAGTCATGTCACAGCTGGTTTTAAGTCTACCATGGACAGTTACGATTTTATGGCTTATACTCCAATTATCAATGGAGAAATTGTATTGAATTCTTATTTCAGAATCGGCGGTGGGCGGGACTGTTGAGGCCTACAAGGAGGGAAAGTAGCCTGTCAATCAATCTCATTGCCCCCTACTGGTTGTGTTCCTAGAGCTTAGCGGAGTTGATGGAATTCTACATAGCTCCCTTTTTAGAAACATTATATCTCGGTCCTTTGACGTTACACACTGTAGCATTGTTGCTTTGCATTGTTGCTGTGCAGTGGATTGCAAGGCCTTTAGAGGTCTTCACTTCAGAGTGTGCATGCACCTCCTCAATCTCTACTTCATAATTAACCCACGACTCCAAGTCAAAGAGCAAGGCTGTTGACCTGGCAACAGTTGCCAGAGCAGACCAAAAAACATCCACAGAGCTCCACATAAGGCCACCTGGCAGAGCCTGACAGGAGCTCAAGGAGAAACAGAGAAGCTAGTAAGTGAAATAAACTTAGTGTTGCCTGTGCGACAGTCAGGGTCAGACGTGTGTGCAGATCAGTGGATCTGTGAGAGTAGCGATGAGTAGAGTAGGCACTCCAGCAGCCACAGTCACAGTTGGTGAGGAAGCGGAGTGTGAGAGAGAGAGACACTGCTTTAAGACAAGAGAGAGAGAGAGTGAGAGACACTGCTTTAAGACAAGGTAGCGCACCAGGCTGTGTGGAAGATCTAATTAAGAGATGAGACAGAGACGTTTGCCTGCCTGCCTGCCTGCATGCTCTTATTGCTGCTGATGAAACGCTGGAGATGGCAGAGAGGAGGAAGAAGAGAAGAAGGGGAAGGAGAGGATGAAGAGGGGGACAGAGGAGAAGAGGAGATGAAAGGGTGGGAAGGAGAGAGGAAAGGGAGATGACTCATTGTAGTGTTGCTGCATTAATCACAGGCTGGAATCAAAACAAAGATAATCACCTGAGCACTCCATGACAATAAGAAGCAGATGCCTCAGGGAAGCTCTTCTCTTGCCGTACTCTTTAATTGTTCTGAGCCTTTGATAGGCTTTTTAAATCAGAGATTAATTTATGCATTTTTAAATAACTCTACATATGATTAATAAGCTTGAAAATTAAAGAGTCTAAAGCAATTATAACTAGTGGGTGGTCATCACCTCATTACAGGGTGGTGGTGAGCCATGTTGTGTATGTGTGTGTGTGTGTGTGCGTGTGTCTGTAATGAATTCTTTATCCACTGGGGAACTCTAAACTGCTTCATTCAAACATGGAAATCACCAATCAGACATGATGCAGTACTGTACAGTTGTGGCACAATAATTCTTGTCTACAATGTCATGAAGTACAGTTATTTATAAGGCCTTTACACAATCTATGGAGAGTGCATATGTGTGGACGGTTATATATAGATACAAATTCTCCTGCGGCTGGTGTCTGTGGCGGAGAACAGTTGGGGGGGGCTGGGGGGTTGAGAGCCAAAGTGGTCAGTGTAATTGGGGATTTCCAGATTTACATACTAATAGTCTTATTCCCTGGAAGACTGTACCCAGAGCAGAAGATGAACTGTGGGAACATGCAAAGCCATTAAATCTGGAGCCAGGGGGGTAACCCCGAACGCCCATCGGCAGAATCCTGCCCATGATGTCACCCATGCTGGCGCCGGTGGAATGTCCAGAGGATTCTCAGAGGCATTTCTCATCAAGGTCAAGTCAGGGATCTTCATCTGATGTTATGAAGACACACATACACATACCTAACCACACACTCTCTATTTTTTCTCTCTCTTACAAACACACATACATATACGTGTGTGTGTGTGTACACACACAGTAAGAGGTTTGCGGTGTGATCCCAGCAGTAAAGAACACAGACAAGCTGAGGAGAATGTGTGAATAGTCTCTTGAGTGAAGAGAACTGACTGAGAGGATGAGATTCTCCAGCCCCACCTGCTAATGTGTAAACAAGACATCACACCTCCTCTACCCTGATCTTTATCTGTCTACTAAAAGCCTGCCCCTGGGTCTTCCGCTCCCCCTCCACCACACACACTCACACACACACACACAATCACACACAATCACACCTACCCTCTTCCTTTTAGCAAAACTCTCAGTTGCTAAGCATTACTCTCACATCTTGGGAGTGTGTGTGTGTGTGTTTATGTGCAGGATGCCTGACAAAGGAAAAAGAAGAGAGGGGAAGAGTGTGTGATTATTTGATTATTTTTCTGAATGGTGTATGTGTTGTGTGCACCTGTTCATCTATGCCATGAGTACTTAAAGAGGCTCCTCCATATCTGCATACAGTGTGTGTGTGTGTGAGATCTGGGCATTAGATAAGGCGGTATGTATATTATTCCTCAGTCAGAGAGGCGATGGGGACCCGAGGACCCTTTTGTCACTGTGAGGGCCTCAGCTGCCACTGCTGGGCCCCTCCGCTCCTGCGGGATTCTGGGAACAAAGGTGCTAAAAGGCCACATGACACAGAGGCCACTCCGAAGAGAGACACGCGTCTCCCTACCTGTCAATCAATCCGCAATCACACACACACGTGTGGATCAGTGTCTGGTCGAGACACAAGGGCTCATGCTGGGCCTGTGCTAGCCACATCTATGCATCCTTACAGGAAAGATCATCAGTCGCTGTAGGCTAACACAGACCAAGAAAGCTTCATGTAACATACCTACAGTCTGGTGCCAGACAAGCTATCACTTATCGCTTAAGCAACACCAACGCACTTTTCCTCTGTCGCACGCACACTATTTGTTTATCCAGCACCGGCTTTGGAAATAACAATGTCTAAAGACAAGGTAGAGTATGCTACATGATTTTATGAAAGTATGATGTATTGCGACATCAGAAGCAAGTCAAATTTGTGGTTTCTTATGTCACATTCCATCAAACTACAGATCCACTACCCGATCTGGCAAACTTGCATAGTGCGGTTATAGTCAATAGCCGAGGGTCGCGAAGCGAATGCAAGCATTGTGTCTTGCCGACCCAAACAAAGTCCCATCATTTTTCTTTCAGTTGTGCATCTGCATAGTGTGCAGCCTCAAACCCAGCTTGGATGTAGATGAGTTGGTGTTGAGTTTAATGGTAGCTAGCTGGTACACAGCTGTGCAGTAGGTCTATGTATGTGTGTAAACCGTCCTCGTGATGCCTCAAAAGAAACCTGTGGCCATTTTTCACATAGATCTCTATTTGTTGAAGTCACTGAGTGCTACACTCTGGGGGCATGAGCTAGAGCAGCCAGGCAGCTACAGTGCTACACTCTGGGGGCATGAGCTAGAGCAGCCAGGCAGCTACAGTGCTACACTCTGGAGGCATGAGCTAAAGTAGCCAGGCAGCTACAGTGCTACACTCTAGGGGCATGTTCATGAGCCAGGCAGCTACAGTGCTACACTCTGGGGGCATGTTCATGAGCCAGGCAGCTACAGTGCTACACTCCAGGCAGCTACAGTGCTACAGTTACTGGGGGCATGATTTTAAAGATGCCCCCAGAGTGTAGCACTGTAACTGCCTGGCTGCTCTAGCTGTTGCCAAGGATGGTCAAAAATACATCAAAATGTATTTTAAAATAGGATATCAAATACCCTCATTTTAAGTGTATCAAAATAAACTACAAAATACATTAGCCACACCATTATCAAAATAAAAAAACTATATTTGTGTGCTAAAGATACTCTTTAAAGGGAGCATGATATAACTTTGCAAACCTTCCATATCTGTCTATTAATCTATTCCTGTATCAGTACACTGACTCTGTTGATTAAGTGGACAGTGTTTGAGAGCAACACCTTTTTTCTGCCATTAACCTAGAAACAGTCAACAGATCAATATGCTGACCTGCCTGTTACATCTCATAGCCTAAATACTGTATCAGAGATGCACTCAAAAAGTCACAACTGAACTTGTCAAGTGGTACAAAGTGGAGACAAGTTGCTTACATCGTCAATGCATGCCCAGATTGAGCAGTGTTGCAGGGCAACCACATAACTGGTTCCATGTGTTCCGATTGGATGATTAAAGTTCTCAAGAAACTTGAGGTTGGTATGAGTGGGAATGTATTGTGTGTGTGAGCAACCTACAAGATACTCATCTTGCACTCGAACATCTTCCTGAATCTCAATATTATGATCACAATAAGTCTGGGCAAATTACTAAGTCAGCACCAGTCAGAGGCTACATTCATTGTTCCCATCACCAAATGTAGGCTATTGGTTTTACCAAAAATATTTTTAAACTACAAAAATACACACCTATAAAGTATTTTGATACAACAAAAGAAAATACAAATGACAAAACTCAGCCATGACTGTACATCACTCATATTCACCTATTCCCTCCATTCTCAGTGGATCTGGCAATGAAACATGTCAAGTTGTCTTTATTTGACATTTGTTGGTATAGAAATGGGTCTACAAATATCTGAGATACAAATGTGTGCGCATTTAGAGATGTGTTAAGAGGACAGGGCAGTAGACTGGAGCACAGCTTAAAGGAGTGTGGTGTTGATGGCCTTGTCTCCAATAACTCATCTTCTGTCATCTCCTTTGAAAACAGGAATCGTTGTAAAACATTACATTTATACTCCATTCAGAAGCATTCAATTGGCCGCGCACAATTAAGCATGTGCCAAAGGACTCAAGAGAGCCAACTCTCTGTTAATGATCATTCATCATCAGGATGGTACTGACCCCTCACACACACGTGCATGTGAAACAAGACTGAAAGATGCAAATATGCAGTCTGACACACACACATTTTCTGGCAAGCACACACAGCACCCCTGTTTAGATGTATCAAAGTAGTATGTGTATGATATACATATAATATACATACATAATATATACATAAGAATAAAACATTCTGTGACCCTGAAGGAGTGTGTGGCTGCACGCTGAGGCCCGGAAGCCGTGGGTTGCAATCACAGACGGGGAATGTGTGTGATAATAGGAATTACAGTAATGAAAGGCATTGGAGTCTGGGCCTGTCTTGCTCCAGGCGCTGTGCGCTACTGCGGCCGCCACGGCTATGACGGGGGCATTTCCATAAAGATGCCATGAGCTGCTTTCTGCAGGCTCCATTGCAGCATAGCGTAGTGTAGCGTAGCGTAGCACTACAGCGGTAGCGTTAGCGGCACGGTCCGCAGAGATAATAACTATTAGAGAAGAGGACAGAGCTTTGCAGGGTTCCAGCTGTGGGGACTGCATTTCCATACAGATGGGACATACATGCAGAAAAGGTGTGTGTGTGTGTGTGTTGGGGGTTGTCAACCCTTACACTGGAACGAGGGTTGTGACCTTATATCGTCTTCATCTTCCTCATCATCTACCTCAGTCAGATAAACACAAGTATCTGTGTGAGTGTGTTCTTGATCTGTGTGTGTGTGTGTGTGTGTGTGTGTGTGTGTGTGTGTGTGTGTGTGTGTGTGTGTGTGTGTGTGTGTGTGGTGAGCTGTATCAGGTTCTTTTACCATTATAATCTATAATAACTGAAAGTTAACTGACTTTAACTCATGAGAGAGCAGGGTAATTTGTGTCAAAGTACAGTGTCTCTGTTCCAGGATATCGGTCTATGATCATGTCCATGTCTCTGAATTGTGTCCCCAGCCAACCCCCGCCTCCCGATACACACACACACACACATACGCAGATAGAAAGACACACACACACACGCACACACACACACATACACACACACACACCCCTTAAGTGTGTGTAAAGACAGGAAACACACAACCTGCATTCACAGCCTTTAGTAGTTCTCCATGGAGTAGCTGTCCAGGGTCCTGAAGTAGTCCTGCGGTTCCCCAGTGTCGCTGTGCCAGAGGCACAAGGTGCAAATAGCCTGCGTGTGTGTGAACAGCAGTGTGTGCAGTGCACCAGGCATTTCCATCAGGTCAGCCGGTAAGTGAGAAAGTGAGCTACACAGCTTTCATCACCACCGAGCTCCCCTGATGCCCCTTCCACACACACACACACACACACATGAACACACATGAACAACACACACACACACACACACACACACACACACACACACACACACACACACATACACACATGAACACATGAACACACACACACACACACACACACACACACACACACACACACACACATGAACACACAGATACACACACACCCAAGCATACTCTCTTCCGCTGCTGCCACAACTATCCTCCTCAGTCCAGCCCCTAACCCACACCAAAATGTCACCTGTCACCTCCCCAAAACTCAAATTCATCCACAAAAAAATCAAATTGCTCTCGCTGTTCGTTATCAAAAGGCCTTCGTTTTCAAAGGGACATTTAGAAAGCAAACGTGGAGATAAAGGGACATGGGTCAGGCCAGAATAACAGCGGGCAGTGCATTAGCAGTAGTCCACAGCGCTCTCTCATCAGGCCTTCAGATAGTGATTAAATGGATGTGGCGCTGTGCCATGACCTGTGTGTGTGTGGGGGGGGGCAATCTGAAGGGACACAAAGACTGTTATGCTTTTTGGGCTCATCTATGCTATGCTCTTTCCTCCCAACGATGTGTATGAATGCACACACACACACACACACACACACACACACACAGCATTTAAAGCGCCTAAAATTTGGGTAGGGGAGTGGAGTTTAAGCTGGGGGTGGATTGTCAACCGGTGTCAGTAATGGACCCGCTGGTGGAGGAGAGGAAGGAAGAGATGGCGGGAGGTGAAACTGCATGGGGCAGTGCAGTCACTCTGACCCAGAAATGGATGAGACGGATTATGGGGTTGGACAGAGAGGAGAGGAGAGGGGATGGAGAGAAGACAAACGGACAAAAGAACAAGAGAGTAAAGGGGACGGGAGAGAGAGAGAGAGAAAGGGGGGGAGAGGAAGGGACAGAGAGAAAGAAGAGAGAAAGAGAGCAATGGTGTGATAGAGAGAAAAGGAAACTATTAAGAAAGAGAAAGAGTGGGAGGAAAGAGGAGAGAAAGAGTGTATGTGTGTGTTTGCGTTGTGATAAATGATACAAGCTGGGGGTCTACTATGAATAGCGTTGGAGGAGGAAGCAGAGGAATGACATGGCCAGAGAGACGCTGAAGGTGAGCCGTGTGACTACTCCTTTTTCCCTGGTGGCGTAGAGAGAGAGAGAGACCCTCCTCAATGATACCAAGGTCTCTGGTCTGCAAGGTAACATGAAACCTCTTTAGCATTTTTGTCAGACTCAGCAGGAAGAAACTTATAATAAATGGCCTGATTTAAAGTATCATCACAGTAGAAACAGGGAATAAGGAATAAATCAGATTACTTCAATTTTGTTTATTTTATTCCACTCTTAAATCCCTTCAAGCAAATGTGATGTGTTGGTCCAGAACTTGCCAACCTACCAAAAAAGAATGCTCAAACCTTGCACAGACAGTCTGGACAAGTAGTGGACAATATCTGAGTTAATGAGTCCTTCACATACTACATCAAACATAATGTAAATGTGAATAATGGGAAGGCAATGACAAAAGTAGTTGCTCTCAAAACAAATACAAAAAATAAACAAAAGTGTCTTTCTTCTGAGTGTGTTTTAAGTGTCGATAGCATTTCTTTAACATTTATACTCACAAAAATACCCTCACTACAAACCCACATCCCAGTTTTATGTCAGTTTGACTGTTTAACACAGCTAT
>NC_063199.1:14975425-15012925 GCF_017589495.1 Alosa alosa
GCCCGCCTGCGGTGTGTGTGTCTCTCTACCGTGCTTCATTAGGAAAGAAAATATAAGCTTTCCACTCCATTAGGGATGACTTTAGGAGTGAAAGCACATAAGACGCCGACTCACCTCATCAACAATGCAACACTACAGCACAGGCTCAAGCAGGGAAGGGTTAGAGAGGGAGAGAGAGAGAGAGAGAGAGAGAGAGGGAGAGTGGGAGAGGGCGAGAGAGAGAAAATGAGAGAAAGAGGGAAAGTGGGAGAGAAATGGAGAGGGATAAAGAAAGGGAGAGGGAAGGAGAGAGAGCAGAAAAGAGGAAGAGAGAGAGGAGAGAGAGACACACACACACACACACACACACACACACACACTCACAAGGGGAGGGTGAGAACAGCATTAGCCTACATGTAAGACATTTTTACAGTAGAGCGGTGAGAAAAATCATTAATGCAATAAAATGTGCCCAGATTAATCAAATGCATCAGACTCCTATGAAAATATCGCAGGGCTACAAGCTTCTATTACCCCTAATGGTATCTAATCTAATAGAGGCAGTTAAGGGCTGGGGCATTTCTTCATTGTGAAATGCAATTTGGGAAGTTTAAAAGGAAGCACTGAAGCGGAGGAAGTTTCACACAGCCAACAAGAACACAGAGTAGGCTTCTTTTTTCCATCTTTCTCTCCCTCACTCTCTCTTGCTCTTTTTCTATCTCTTTCTCTCAATTCCCCTTCTTCAAACTCATAAAATCTCACCATTAAAGATCTGTGACTGCGTGGAGTTTGCAGAGGGGAATGAAGAGAGGGAGATAAAGAGAGACAGAGAGAGAGAGAGGCAGGCAATATGTAATTAGCATGTCATAATCAAAACGGCTCATTCGAGCACATTACGGTGGCGGGCGGGTGGCGGGAAATTATAGCCTCGCTGGTGGCAATCTGTGGGCACAAGCTAACACTGTTTCCATAACGAAAATACACAAATGGCAAACAACTGCTTCCTGATTTAGAAAGGGAATAAGGAGTCGGCTGTTCATTTACCACTGCATGGTCACTGCCCCTCAGGTTGTTGGAAATACGGGCATATGATCCATTTCATTTCAAATGTTTGCTTTTTCTTTTTTTTTTAAATATAGTTTTCTCTGTTATGTTCAGGGAAATAAAACAATCTTTTCTTGTTTTTTCCCAAACCCATTCCCAGGGCACTCATTTCCACAGAAGAGCTCTAAAACTTCAGCCCAGTTAAAGGCTGATTTGATTGGACGTTCAAGTGATATAAAAAGCATGAATTTGCATATCTGGATGTTTGCCAACATATGCATATGCATGGACATATGCAGGTTTTTACAGTGAAGTTCAATCAACTATTTTACTTACGGAAGTCAATGATTTATGTGTTGTGTATGGTAGAGACACACACAGACACAGACATAGACAGACACACACACACACACGATTTATTTACTGGTGTGAATTCTAAAATAAGCTCTCAAGGCCAGTTTTGAACTTCTAATTGTACAGATATGGGCTCGGGCCCTCTTCAAAGAGACATGCTTTCTCCTGGCCAATTTCAATAGTCACAATATCAGGTATGCTTTTGAGATCACTGCACTAGGTAAACATTTGTTGCCTTTTTGTGGTGACTGCACAGAAGGGCTGTGTGGATGAATGGAGTGAAGTCCTTGGATTCACCCTCCACAATACCGAGCTATGAAGCATGGGAATCCACAGATATTTGGGGAGGTTACATACCTAATGGGTATATTGACAGACTGGGTGCAAGTTTGACAGCGTATTTTGCTGACAGTCCATGTGCACTGTGGCCAGAGCGAAGTCAGATGCAAGAAATGGGCGGAGTCAGGCTGAAGTTAATTAATAAAAGATAGATAGATAGATAGATCGGAATTTAACAATGGTTGCATGTGATTGGTGTATTCAATTTCACTTCACCGGAAGTGATCGTCCATTTCAGAGTCCCCTCCTGGATGTAGCTTCCTATATCGCCACCAAACTCGGGCCCAGTGTATCTTGTCTTCAAAGTGACTTGAGATTTTTGAACCCTGGCTAATTTACTGGGCAGTGATGCTAACCTCAACACCTCCATGCCCAATACATGTTTCTATCCATTAAAGCCTTAAAATAAATAACTTTGATGACACACTGACTTAAATTCGGATGATGATACTGCAATTGTGGGGTGTATCAGGGACGAGCAAGAGGAGGAGTACAGGAGCCTGGTGGAGGATGTTGTGCAATGGTGCAAACTCAACCACCTTCAACTCAACACTTTGAAGACCAAGGAGATGGTGGTGGATTTCCGCAGGTCTAGGCCCGCTCTGCTACCAATCTCCATTGATGGGGTCAATGTGGAGGGGTAAACACCTACAAGTATCTGGGTTTACACCTGGACAATAAACTGGACTGGTCAGCCAATACTGAAGCTCTCTACAAGAAAAGGCAGAGCAGTCTGTACTTCCTGAGGAGGCTGCGGTCCTTCAATGTCTGCAGCAAGCTCCTCAGGATGTTTTACCAGTCTGTTGTTCCCAGCGTCCTCTTCTATGCTGGGGTATACTGGGGAAGAAGTACAAATAAGAAGGATGCTGGGTGACTAGACAATCTGGTAAGGAAAGCTGGCTCTGTCGTGGGAGCTTCATATAAAAGGACTTCAGATAAAAGGACCCTGAACAAACTGATTAACATCTTGGACAATGAATGTCATTCACTCCACAGCACTATTACAAAACAGAAGAGCTTGATCAGCTGGAGACTTCGCTCACTGTCATGCACAAATGACAGACTCAGGAAGTCATTTGTCCCCAGGGCCATTGAACTGTTCAATGCTTCACTAAAGGGAAGAGGAGAGATAGACTTCTCTGCAGGGTCTGTCTGCCTCTCCACCTCCTCCATGTTTGTGTATTGACTGTCCACTGGCTTTACTGTTACACTGTTTACATGCTATATTAGCACATATGCAGCACCCCTTCCTCCCTCCCACAGCCTGGATTGTGGCCATACTTAATACTTGGCCAATGGCTGTATCCCTGTTACTTCAACCTATTCTTGCACTGATATAGTTTTTTTTTTTATATTACTTTGTCTACATTATTCTCTTATAGGTCCATATTTATTTTATGCTGGTCTCTAGACTTTATTCTTGCACTGTTGCACTGTTGGACTTATTTGCACCATCACCATGACACTCACTCTCATAGAGCACCTTACCATGCATACAGAATCACAGGCTCAGTCCCTGCCCTGCCACTGCAAGCGCCTCACGCTTAATCATCCTTAAGCACACTATGTGGATATTTGATTTAGTTTTATTTAGTATATTTAGTATTTGTTTTATCTTTTACTGTCTTTATTGTTCAGTGATGTTTTTTTTATATATATACTGAGACCTTGAATTTCCTCTTGGGGATCAATAAAGTATCTATCTATCTATATATCTATCTATCTATCTATCTATCTATCTATCTATCTAGGACCAGGGGCCGGGGCAGTAGACAGATTCCTTCAGGCCTATTCAATGTATTTTTTTTTTCAAAATCCTTTCAGAATGAAATGTTTGGTTGTACAGAGGGAATATTTACTTTCATTCTCTGCAGAAATAGCTGGCAGTGTTTCAGTCCATTACCAGATCTGAGAACAGGAATGCTATTTGCAAATACACAGCTTGTCCTTGGTGACTACAGTATCTGCTTGCGTACTAACTTGCCTAATGAATAGCATGGGGCACAGCTCTGAATGGACAAGTGTGTTGTAGCCCGTATTGAAAATGCAGGCCCCCTCTGTAAGTCAGGATGGGTGGCACTGTACCACCAGGCAAGCACTAGGCAACCGCCACCTTTGGAACAAACACTCGACTCAAACAAACACGAATGACTCAAAGGGGAACAAAAGTAACCAAGCAGTGAGATTTTGATGAATGTGCCACAAGCGTTGCCTATCCAAGGTCAGGATGGGGTGTGCCTACCCAGCGCCAAGCATACTGGAGTGTGCCTGACCAAAGCGCCTACCCAGCGCTTACACAGTGCCTACCCAGCGCCAAGCATACTGGAGTGTGCCTGACCAAAGCGCCTACCCAGCGCTTACACAGTGCCTACCCAGCGCCAAGCATACTGGAGTGTGCCTGACCAAAGCGCCTAACCAGCGCTTACACAGTGCCTACCCAGCGCCAAGCATACTGGAGTGTGCCTGACCACAGCGCCTACCCAGCACTCACACAGCGCCTACCCAGCATCTACCCAGCACCTACCCAACGCCTAAGAATCAATAACGGCAGCGAGACTTGTGTCAGAGGGGCGCAGTGCAATGGGCGCCTACCCAGCGTTTACCCAGCGTCTACCCAGTGTTTACCCAGTGCCCACCCAGCGTTTACCCAGCTCCCACACAGCACCTACCCAGCGTTTACCCAGCGCCTACCCAGTGCTCACCCAGCGTTTACCCAGCGTCTACCCAGCGCCAAGCTTACTGGAGTGTGCCTGACCACAGCGCCTACCCTGCACCCACCCAGCGTCTACCCAGCGCCACCCAGCGCTCACCCAGCCAAGCATACAGGTATGACAGGGTCAGTATAACACACACACAGGTATGACGACAGGGTCAGGATTGTCCTGGAACTGCTTATAGCCATCTTTTAACCTCTTCCAGTCGCTCTATAACTCAAGTGGTCGGGTTTGTCAATAACTCAGCAGAAACCCAGCAGCTCAGTCATTCTGCTATCTGCAGATCCCTGACAACTGGGCCGTACCTCTTCATCCCCCTCCGGGCCACCGTAGATCCCCCATCCATCCATCCATCCATCCATCCATCCATCCATCCAGCTCAGGGGTGCGGTTCAGCCCTTCAGGCTCAGGATGGGACTCGGTAACGGACAAGCCCATTGCACTGTGCCCCTCTGACACAAGTCTCGCTGCCGTTATTGATTCTTCCTCTCAATTAAATAAGGCTTTGCTTTCTCCACATGAATACCTAGAGACCCCCCATCCAACCCAATATCCATTCAACTTCCACCAAATAAATTATCAGTCCTGACTGGAAAATTAATTTGTCCCATGTTGCTAAAATGACTATAATTGCAAACCACATACTGAGAGAAATTGGAAAATGATATTAATGTACATTTGCTAGGTGCAATATCCATTTGTCCAAGTCAATAAGAAGTGTCATTAAAATCTGCCATAAAACCCCTCAGCTTATTTATCGCAAATTCAAACATGGTTATGAAGAACATTTCCCCCAAACTGATTACTTATGCCATTACAAAGCTTGCGCATAAAAGCGCTCAAACCGGCAGCTCCTCACAAAGACAGGCCTGTCTCATCTGCATATCCATCTTCTTTATGGGTGAACTCTCACAATACGACAGGAGGTGATCGCAATAACGATCGCATCACATTACGTCTCCATTTAGGAGCAGGGTGTGGAGTGTATTACACACAAACACATCACGGGAGAACTTTAAAATGCAATTTAAAAAGTTTAAAAACGATTGTTGGCATCATCAGGTAGAACTAGTCTATGAGGGCTTTTCATCAAATGCAAAATGAAAATGTTGGATACTTAGTTGTGGGAGCTGTTCAGTTTGAATGTAGAGACGTCTGACAAATTGTTTGTGTGTTGTTGTTTATGTATTCATATGTGTTTCAGTAACATATTCATGTATTGATTACATGTGTTCTGTATGTATGTATTTATATATGTGTATCTGTATCACATCTCCCGCATCCTCGTTACAATGATAAAACAAATCCAAAATACATGGTAAATTAGTTGTAAAGTTTATGGTCTATGCATAGAAGTTTATGTGTCTAGCCTGCAAGTCAAAGTCTTTGAGAGAGAGAGGGGAGGTGAGGGCAAATGGAGACATTATGTGTGTGTGTGTGTGTGTGTGTGTGTGTGAGTGAGCGAGCGAGAGAAAGAGCATGCATGTGTGTGTGTATGTGTGTGTGTGTGTGTGTGTGTGTGTGTGTGTGTCTGTCCCCCCCCCCTTCCCTCTCTGACTGCTGTCAAAATGACAGTCCTGCAGGTAAAATGAGAGCCTGCTGAGTTTGGCCCTGCTTGCTCACAGGCGAGCACTCACCTCGTATGCCTGGGAATTATGGGCTGGCCTGTTGCCCGCGGAAACCAGATTTAGATGTGACCCCGGACATAGCCTCCCCTGACGGTCGACAAATTTGATCACATCCACTTCCCCCGGCCTGGGAGAAGAGTGTGTGTGTGTGTGTGTGTGGGGTGTGTGAAAGAGAGAGAGATTAGAGGGATGATTGGAGAAGAGGACAACTGCCATTATCAGAGGCCACACACATCACACACACACACACATCACACACACTCTCACACACAGGAAGAGTTTGGACCTCCGACATATATGGATAGATATGTGCTAGAATTTCAGCACATGGAATAATGAGTGTTCTTCAAGAATACATCACAAAATAACTTACGTAAAAAACTATATGCATACCTGGGTCAATATAGTAAGACAATGATATACAGTACCAACATAACTAATATCAGTATGCATGTTTCAGTATCATATCTTTAGCATGTACAGCAGCAGAAGTTTAGAGTAGTAGAGTTACAGTTTGAAGTATTCCTGAGCTATGTGCAAAAATCATATGTAGATATAGCTTGTGTTTATACAGAGCACCATAATACTTAATACCCAGTCAAAGCTACAGAATCGATTGATTAACTCCTCCTAAGCTAATTACAGACACGCCAGAGTAAGATCCTCTCATTGGGGTTCAGCTGTTATGGAGAACACAAAGACTGATCCAGAAACGTTTGTGGGTTGATGTCACTGATCAAGTGTAGAAACCAAACAGCTCATACAGGTCTCCACTGAAACCATCAGGGAGTGCTGAACGAACACACACTCAATTACTCAACTGGCTCAATTGGCTTGTCCATAATTGCTAAACTCAGGGAAACTACTCTGCTGTGTATGCGTAAGTGTGTGTGTGTGTGTGTGTGTGTGTGTGTGTGTGTGTGTGTGTGTGTGTGTGTTTATAAATTTGATGTAGGCATTAGGCAACTGTGCTCAGTGTCAAACGTAGAACACATGTAGGTGTGCATAGAGGTTCTGAGCACGTAGCTCTGTTGTGTGTGGCAGTGTGACATGCTGGTCTGGTCATATTAGCATAACCGATGAGACTAGGGCTCTCTGTACTGTAAGTCACCATGCTTGTAATATTAGCATGACCGATGAGACTAGGGCTCTCTGTACTGTAAGTCACCATGCTGGTCATATTAGCATAACCGATGGGGCTCTCTGTACTGTAAGTCACCATGCTGGTCTGGTCATATTAGCATAACCGATGAGACTAGGGCTCTCTGTACTGTAAGTCACCATGCTGGTCTGGTCATATTAGCATGACCGATGAGACTAGGGCTCTCTGTACTGTAAGTCACCATGCTGGTCTGGTCATATTAGCATAACCGATGAGACTAGGGCTCTCTGTACTGTAAGTCACCATGCTGGTCTGGTCATATTAGCATGACCGATGAGACTAGGGCTCTCTGTACCGTAAGTCACCATGCTGGTCATATTAGCATGACCGATGAGACTAGGGCTCTCTGTACTGTAAGTCACCAGCGCAGTCACGACAAAGCCAAACAAAAGACTGTGTGGAAATCAATGAGGGAAAAGGCACATAGGGGAAAACAAACGATTACGACGACAAACACACACACACACACACACACACACACAGAGAGAGAGAGAGAGAGAGACACACACACACACACACACACACACAGAGAGAGAGAGAGAAAGAGAGAGAGACACACATACACACACACACACACACACAGAGAGAGAAAGAGAGAGACACACATACACACACACACACACAGAGAGAGAGAGAGAGAGACACACACACACACACACACACAGAGAGAGAGAAAGAGAGAGAGACACACATACACACACACACACACAGGAGACACAATCCATCAGGAGGCAATTCGCTGGCGGCTGCATATGCATCAGATCGCCGCCTCGTGTCTTCAAGGATTTTCAGAGCGCGTCGTAAAACAAAACTCCATTACCTCCTGCCAAAGCATGCAAATGGATCCCAACATGGGGTGGAGAGGAATTAAAGAGGCGGCTCTAATCAATGACAAGCCGGGATGAAACACACACATCCAAACACACACACACATCCAAACACACACATCCATTCCGCAATTGACAACAGACAATGCCAGTGAGACAACGGCAATAAGACAATGTCAGCAAGACAACATTCTATGTCCTCTCCTGCCCCGACATCAAATGTGGGGGTACACCTCCCACACACACACACACATCTCCCACACACACACACATCTCCCACACACACACACACACCCACACATCTCCTCGCAATATATCCTTCTTTTAACATCTCATCGCTACACACACATGCACACTCACACACACACACACACACACACACTCCATATGCCTGTGCTTCACTGATGAGTTGCTCCCAGGTTGTTTACATGAGGTTAAAAAAGGCAATTACATACACCCACACCGTGCAACAAAGGCATGTCTCAAGTGTGTGTGTCCTCTGTGTATGCGAATGTGTTTATGTGACTTAGTAAGTGTGTGTATGTGTGTGTGTGCACGAGGCCAGGCGGTGAGTACACAGATGCGCAGGGCTGTGTAAATGACAGGCTGGGCCTCAGGACGTAGGCTGGCTGGCTGCCTCTCTTCCTCTCCTTTCCTCTCTTCCTTTTCTCTCCTCTTCTCTTTTCCTCTCCTCTCCTCTCTCCATCTCCTCTCCTCTCCTCTCCTCCTCTCTTTTCTTCTCCTCTCTCTTCTCGTTCTCTCTGCTCCTCTCTTTTCCCTCTCCTCCTGTTTTTCCTCCTCTCCCCTCTCCTCCTCTCCGACCCGCCTGCCGCCTCCTGCCGTGGTGCCAGTCCAGCCTGGCGCTGCCCGCAGGTGAAGAGTCTGTGGCGCCATATGGAGCAGGGAAAATTAACAACAAGGAGAAAATCTCACAGCAGCGGGAGGCCACCTCCAGTCTCTCACTATCTACATCCCTCCCTCTCTCTCTCTAAATCTCCATCCCTCTCCTTTACTTTCTGTCTCTCCCTCCTCCCTCTCTGTCTATCTATCCATCTATCTGTTTATGTTTCTCTCCCTCCTCCCTCTCTGTCTATCTATCCATCTATCTGTTTATGTCTCTCTTCCTCTCTTCCTATGCACTTGTTCATCTCTGCTGCATACCAAATGGAAGAGGGCTAGACAGAAAGACGGTAGCTGTGTGTTTGTGTGTGTGTGTGTGTGTGTGTGTGTGTGTTTGTGTGTGTGTGTGTGTGTGTGTGTGGGGGGTGATGGTGGTCAAATGAATGGGTTTAAAGCCTGTAACATGACACCGGTGGGTTTAAGGCCTGTAACATGACACCAGTGGGTTTAAAGCCTGTAACATGACACCAGTGGGTTTAAAGCCTGTAACATGACACCAGTGGGATTAAGGCCTGTAACATGACACCAGTGGGTTTAAAGCCTGTAACATGACACCAGTGGGTTTAAGGCCTGTAACATGACACCCGTGGGTTTAAAGGACTGTAACTTGACACCGGTGGCAATATTTGCAATGGACAGAATGAGACAAATGAAAATCAGCTGATGTCCCTGTGCATCCCTGCCAATACAGGCCATTATAAATCACACCCTTCTGCCCTTATAAACGCACACTGCCCCACCTTCCCAACAACTTTTACTCCACACACGCACGCACACACACACACACACACAGATACTAATACACACACACACACACACACACACAGATACACACAAATACAAACATACAAAGATACAAATATACACATAGATATTCACAAACCTACACATACATGCACAACACATACATATTCACACAAACATAAATGCACATGTGCAGAACACACACACACACACACCTCATGCTGGGGAGATTCCATTGTCCCCGGAGCGTGCTCATGTGTGATAGCATGATGGCGGTGGAGTCCCCCGTGGAGCCTATCTTGGTCTGGGTCATTGATTACAAAGAGCCTCCTGGTTTTGTCTGACAGATGCGAATCTGTGCTATTTAATTTGGAGCTCTCCCTCAAAGGGACGCCATTAACCAGCCAATACAGCGATGAAGAGGATTCCATTAACACAGCACAGAATAATGTGGCAAGCACCTCCCATGATGGAGCTCCAAACGTGTGTGTGTGAGTGTGTGTGTGTGTGTGTGTGTGTGTGTGTGTGTGTGTGTGTGTGTGTGTGTGTGTGTGTGTGTGTGTGTGTGTGAGTGTGTGTGTGTATGAGAGAGAGAGAGACAGAGAGAAAGTATGAAAGAAAGCAGATAGCATGCTGTGTGTGTGTGTGTGTGTGTATGAGAGAGAGGCGACATGTTGTTCACCATCTCTTGATTGGTGTTAACTAAACACAGCCACAGGGTCTCAGCACCGGAAAGCAGTGTGGTTAATGACCACTTCCCTCGTCCAGGCTCGACACCACTGCCCTCCAGTGACGGATCTGTCCCACGCTGCGGGCCCGGGGCCTGCGCTCGCTCGGCACTAAAGCAGGGCGGAGCCAGTAGTTAAAATGTTAATAAGAGCAAAGCAGTTTTCATTTTACAGCTCCGTGCACTTCTAATTAGTCCAACGCCTGTGAGTTAATGACAGAGACGGAGAGAGAGATGGTCACGGCCCAGCTTCTGATCTCATCCAATGATACCCTCTCTTCTTTATCCATCTCTCCTTCTCTCCCTCCCTCTCTTCTTTACCCATCTCTCCTTCTCGCCATCTCTCCCTCTTTCCATCTCTCCCACTCCCTCGCTCCATCTCTCATTCATTCTGCTCTTTATCCTTTATGCCTTTTTCCTGTTTGGTTGTTGTTTACTGATGTCTTGATACATTGCTGATTCTTTAGTATTATTATTAGTATTTATTATTATTAGCAACCACATACATGATGCATGCTTGAGTGAACTCAGTATAATAAAGTGTTTCTGTGTCAGCCAGTGTTGTGTGTGCCAAGCTGTTTATCTTTATTGACCACTAAGCCTTTTGTGAATTCAACATTACAGCCCACACCATCCTACTGTGTGTAGGCCCATATCACTGCCTTTTGGCAAGACTATTACAAAAATGACCACAACTAAAACTATTTGCCTGAGCTAATGGTTCCTGTATTCATGAGAATCTTGCAGAGAATGCACACCCACGTCACCATTTGATGGCATAACAAAAGAATATCAAGTAGATACTCAGCTACAGATGATACGCTGCAATGCCAGATGAATGGCACATATACAGTATGGTCTCTTAGCTGGTCTCTTAAAAAGGGGGCAGATATCTTTCTATGAGGAAAGAAAGAATCAAGAAAAGCTAAAGAAATGGGCATGGAAAGATAATAATAGAGAAAAGACATGGTCTTCTCCACGTGTGTGTGTGTGTGTGTGTGTGTATGTGTGTGTGTGTGTGTCTGTGTGTGTGTAAATGACTGTATGTAATCATACAGTGGAGATTAGCATGATAATGGCAGCATTAATAGATGCTGGGGAAGCGAGGAGTGACAGCATTTTGAAATGAGACATGCCAGGGGCAGTGTGTGCAAACATAAATACACACACACACACACACATATATACAAACACACACACACACACACACACACACACACACACACACACACACACACACACACACACACACACACACACACACACACACACACACACACACACACACACACACACACACTAGGGAGAGAGAAAACATGAGGGAATAGCCCTTGCGAATTGAGCCCCCTAACTCCAGTGGTGAGTGACAGGGAGGAGAGGCCCCTCTGCTGCATGCCCCGAGGGGTCACAGAGTATTTCCACAGTCAGTCAGTCCACACGGCCGGCCCCTGGGAGCCACACATTACCTGTGCTCAAAACACCTCGGCGTGATTATCCACGCAAGAGAGAGAGAGATACAGAGAGTGAGGGAGAGAGAGAAAGAAAGAGAAAGAGAGAGACACACAGAGAAAGAGAGAGAAAGTGAAAGAGGTTTTACTCATTTGTAATCTTTTTGCACAGTATAAAAGGTAATGACTTAAAGTTCAGTACTATGGCTGTGCACTCTGTACTTGAGTAATATATGTTGTGTGTGCACTGTGTACTGTGTGTTGAGTGTGCACTGTGTACTATGTGTTGTGTGTGCACTGTGTACTTGTGTACTATGTGTTGTATGTGTACTTGTGTACTGTGTGTTGTGTGTGCACTGTGTGTTATATGTGTACTTGTGTACTATGTTTTGAGTGTGCACTGTGTACTATTGTACTATGTGTTGTGTGTGTACTTGTGTACTGTGTGTTGAGTGTGCACTGTGTACTATTCAGTGAAAATTCATTCAGTGAAATTATATAATTTATGTGCACAATGACAACCAAGAACTACTCTCTATCAGACACACCGTGATGATTGTGTGAAGGCACCAGGCGCCTCGCAACCTGGGCATGGCAGGGCTGGACATGGCTGACCCAGCATGGCAGACCATCACATGGCAGACCAAGGCAGTGGCGGATCGTCAGGGCCTTCAAGGCCTTCTCTGAAGGCCTAACTATTTGAAAAATAATAGTGTCTTTAATAACATTGTACTTTAGCATTTATTTTTTGCTTCTGCTTCTCCTTCCCCGATCGTTCTTGACTACTACCATATCCTACCGCTGTCCGATATGTGATTTAATTGACAGATTGTGTGAACAAATAGTGAGGGGGTGCGATACATTTTTATCCAATCGCACGTCTTCTTTTGTTAAGGCCCGCATCAGGCCTTCACAAGGAATCACTGTTTTCGGTACCTAAGCATCCATTAGAAATCATATGTTTGGATTCGGGTTGATTGATGGCTACATCTGACTGATTAGCCAATCAAATTGACCTGTTATGGCGAGGTAGGCAGGTCTGACTGCAGTTGGGCCTGCAATGTTCGAAAAGAATACCCGAAAGTGTTAATTTCACAGAGGAGACGAGAGGAAATATGTTCGATCAACGACCTTTTTTTCATGACTAAAAGGCAGACGATGACGAGGCGGCAGTAATGTCCTGAAACACTGACTAAGACTATCTTAAGATGAATTATTGTTGACGAAAAAGAACTAGAGACTAAAATGTTTTGCATGAAATAAGAACTAAGATAAAATCTCTCTTCATTTTCGTCTACAAAATGAGAAGACAAATATCTAGCTGTTACGTTTTTCAAAATATTCGAATGAGTTCATACGCTACAGCTTTCCTGTAGGCTAGTCTACGTTGTTGCTGCAACCCTGTGGCTGCAACACTAAACTACATGGAACAAGAACACTGGAGATTTCTGCCAGAGTTAGCAAGCTAACTACCTAAGCTTTATGCCACAATGCTACATACCCAGAAGTTGAAGCTTCTCTCATACAAATTAACATCCACCAGAATGTCCATACGAAAAATGTTCATCATGTAATGTCAACTATTTAACTAGTTTGACTGATGATGCAAAGTTTGCTAGCAAGTAAGCTAATATGGAAAGTTCGCTAGCAAGTTGGATGGCTAAGATGGAGAGTCTGTTTGGGGAATGTGTTGTGTTTAGCGATATCGCCATCTAGCGGAAGGAGTAAAACATTAATACTTTGGTCTACGACAGTGTTTCTCAAACTTTTTTCAGTTTCAGGACCACTTAACTAACCCTAGCTAAAAAAAAAAAAAAAAAGATTAAACCTAGGCTTACTTCAACAGTAGCCTATAATTAGTCTACACTATAGGCCTACTCACTGAACCACCTTGCTTATTGTCTTTGCACTTTGCTTATTGTGTGGATTCATACTGTATGATTTAAACTGGCATATCTTACATAGATATATTTTACCACGTCTGCTCACGGACCACTTGAGATAGCTACTTGGACCACCAGTGATTCCCGGACCACACTTTGAGACACACTGGTCTGAATATGACAGTGGTCCAGTCAAATCTTTTTACTGTCTATGGTCAAATCCCAGCCGAGACATAACTGTAGCTCGACTTACCTGACATGGACAAAAAATCAGAATGAGTAATTGGCCCTGTATATTGTTGGAAAATTACATGTAAATTGACCGACTAAAATTTTGACTTTTAAAGATACCTTTAGTTTTCTTATGACTAAAACTAGACTAAATTGACCGTTTTTGTTTAAAATATATATATTGATAAGCCTTCATTAAGCAAAATAATATAGGCTAATGTAACGTTACAGTGTCAGCTGGACTACATGTTAGCAAGATGCACATACGCCAGCTAGCTCTGCACGTAGCTGGTAGCCTATGCAGGAATTGGTAAGTTTTGTTTCATGTTTATTTGATAACATAGACTTGTAATAGGTGCTTGTTATCTGGCCCTTTTCTATATAAAAAAGTGTTTTTGTGCTGCTTGCAAACTGCAGTGTCTGCTTGGTTACTACTAGATTGTATGCTAGCTTAAAGTTGTGTTTGAGTTGGTGGCTTTGTTGAAGATGTCTGGAACGGCATCTACAGTACGTAAAAACTGTCATTTGTCTTTGGTTCCCTGACCTGCTAGTTTATCGGACTTTTTAATCTCTCTGAGCTTTGTGGAAATTATTGGTGAAATCAGACCAGGCCATCAGACATTCTAAAATAGCCAACAAGCAGTAGCAGCATTAGGGCAATACACATAGATATATATCCGGCAATACATCTTGTGACTTTTATGTTTAATAGCATGGTGGTGTGCTGTGACATTTTTTTTATAATTTTCTGTTGAGACATTTTCTCATAGTGTACCGCGGAATACCCTACGCCTAGGATAGCCTAGGCCTACTGCAGAAGTTTCCACGTTAGCTTTTGAGTAATCAGAGCAGCGCGAAACCTAGAACAGTTGCACTGTAACGTTAATGTTAAAGCTACAGCTAAATAGGAGAGCCACAGTCTAAAGCAAGTTTGCTGATGTCGGATTAAACTACTAAATGGTTTGGACACATCATTTTAGACCTGTGGCAGTGCCATATGTGCGTGCGAAGTCATGAACATAAATTAGGCAACCGATAGCCTTAATATTTCAAAGTAGTCTGCACAAACCCATACTTGAGTGCACTTGGTGTTCACTTTCAATATGACATGGACTAAATTGCACGTCTTTACTAGACAGCAGCAGGCAGCAGTTTATAATGTACTTGTGAATATGGGTGGTAAATAAATAGCCTAGCAGTCTACTTTGCTGCTGAGGGTGATCTGTTAACCAATAAGCAATCGGAACAATAATTGTTTGTGTAATGAAGATTCTAGTGATACACAGACTCGCGTAAGAGAGAGAAAACTTTTTCACCCACCATGGAATGCTGGGAAATTGCAATGTACACTGAAAATACTGAAATGTAAAAAAAAAAAAAAAAAATCTCCCCCGGAACGCCTCCCTATTATTATTTTTGTCATCACTGAAGGCCTAACCACTGAACGCACGGTCCGCCACCTGGACCACGGCATGGTGGACCCAGCATGGCAGACCACGACATGGCCGACCCAGGTGGAGCTGAGGCTGGGTTTTAATCTCCTAATGGGACAGGAGTAGTTGCGTCACAGCAGCAGCGGAGTTAAGAGTTAAGCACAGGGGGCTTTGAAGAGCTCCCAGCCGGACACGGCTTCACAGGACAGAGTCGCCATTAGTTAATCACCTTGCACGGCCCCCCTCCAGCCAGACACTGCAACTGGGGCATGGTGGAGGGGTGGGGTGGGTGGGCATATGTGTGTGTGTGTGGTTGAGAGTGGATGTATTTGTGTGTGTGTGTGTGTGTGTGTGGGCAAGTGTATGTGGAGATGGATGGTTGAAATGTCAAAGCAGCTGATCATTGTTTTCACAGCACTACAGTGAAGAAACAGAGAAGCTGTAGTGTTTTATCTGGTAGGTCTCAGCAGGCCACTGGGAACCATCAGAGAGCAGGAGCTGGCACTGAGGATGCTTGGTCGGCACGGCAACGGGCCACCCACTGGGTGGGGATTAATCTGAGACGGGCCAAGTTTAAGACCACAGCAATTTTCTTAGGGCCCGATCAGGCTTATCCATGGGTGCCTTCTTCACTGAGGCACGGCAGAAACATAATGGATTAACAAACGTACCATTTAATCAGAGAAGTGTGTGAGTGTGTGAATGTGTGTGTGTGTGTGTGTGTGTGCGAGACGAGTGTTCTTCCCTCAAAATCAGGCCTTTTGGTCGGGGAACCCTTCGTTCTCTCCCAATTTCCAAGAGGCCAATATTTTCGGAAGTACAGGAAACGCATGTTTCTTGTAAACTAAAAATGACTTTTTTGAAGATACAAATTAGTTTACTTTTAAAGGGACACCAGGCAACATTTTTGTGTTTATTAATCATCTTCGTAAGTCGGTATATGGTTAAATGACTCATTACAGGGCGAATGAAGACTCTCGCCCGCCCCTACTGCCTGTAGGAAGAATATCCCGCTTGCAAGTTTGGTGTATCTGACCCGCCGACCTTCAGTCTCACAAAGTCTCAGACATCGCGAGAAGCAGGATCACTTCTCTGATCTCACTTCTCTACATCCTGCATCCCCAGCACAGAGGCAGAATAACGAAACGCTAGCGATTGTTGCAAATAATGGCAGAGCAGGCAAAGAAGCAGCGAAAACCCTTGACGGAAGATGCAAAGAAAAGGAAAAGAGCTTCAGACCGAGTGAGGGCTTGCACATGTATCGACACGTACAGACGCTAGGGGGAGCTTCGTAGAGAAAAAGCATCAGGCTTGCCTGGTGTCCCTTTAAAATTGTACAGTCAATTAAGTGCATGCCATCAATCCTCCATTTTGCTTTCTTATAAGAATATGCTGTCCTCCAACACTCCAGCGTTCTGTAGACATAATACACACACACACACAAATATGCTGTCACTAACACTCAAGCGTTCTGTAAACATAATACTAAGGCATTTGTGAGTTTGCATGATTTTCTAGTGCATTTGGTGAGTTTGCATGATTTTCTAATGCATTTGGTAGCATGTGATGCATTCTGTTTGCAAAATAAAACCTAAACATCTGTAACACCTAAAGCCCAATGTTTTCTTCATGGACGTATTGTGCACCTTCATGACGTAAATTGTAGGGGCAAGGCCTCCAAACTGAGAACATACAGGCTTGGGGTGGCTTTAAATTCCGCTTGTTTTCAGCCAACACATTTATCAACATCCATTCATTCTTACACAAGGATTCCTACGCTTGGTGTGACACGCATGTTTCATGAATCACACGTGAGGCCTGTCGTATGGTGATACCCAGAGCCAAACTCCATTGACGCTAATGTTCCATTTTTTTCCAACAATGGCAGCTAATGGAAGCCTCAAATAGTTCCCGGTTAACAATTAATAATAGCAGCAGTGCAGTTACAGCAGTAGCCAACATTTCAGACTCAGATTTACATTCCTTTGCCTCATCCGAATAATAATAATAACAGTAATAGTAATAAAGTAATAGTAGGCTATCAATAGCCTAATTATAATAATAAACGATTTATGTATCGACTATGACTTTTCTGCTGCTCAGTCTTTATCAGTTCCTCATCAAACTAGATGTACCGCATAGTGGTACAAAATATGACCGCCGCTCAGTCCTGTACATCCATTCCGTGAAAATAAATCATATTAATGAATTTGTCTCCATCTTCTACTCCATCCCCCACTCTTGAAACTTTTGTGTATGCTTGTTTGGAATGTGTGTGTGTGGGCCGCACACAAAGTCGCCTACTGGTGCTGCAAAGGTTAATAGATTTGTAGCACTTGCCAAAAAATTTGTAGCATTGTTATAAAACTTTTAAAATCTCTAAACAATCACAAGTAGGGCAGTTCATCACAGTCCATCCATTGCAACTGGACTGATGAAAGGTACACCTGTAGGCTACATTGTATTTGGGAAAAGCAGAAGGTAGCAGCATAATGTATTTATTTATTTATTTATTATTATTAAACAAAACAATCCCTGTCAGTTCCATGCAGTTTTCAACAGCTATCAAGAAGAGAGGTCATGTCATGGATTTTTGTGAATGTTTCTTCTTCTACATACATCTCCATTTACACCAAATGTTTAGTGCGCATGTTGAGAGATGTATCCAGGGCAGGGCTGTACCTACACATATTTGTTGCACGTGCTACAAAAAATCTTTCTTTTGCCTATGGCTATACCGTGAGACTGAGTAGTTGTAGGATTAAAAAAACGTGTGTGTGAAGTATCCAAACAATGATAACGCTTTCATTATGGCTGCTTTAGCCACAGACCTTCAGCTACTGTACAGTGGGTTGGGTTCCATTTAGAAGTGTCCACTTCATTCGCGCTTTCCGTGATTAACACAGCTGTGTGTTGTATTGCTGCGAAATGTATTACTACTGATATGCAAAACTATTAACTTTTCGCCAAGAGGTGGCAGCTTAAGTCCGCTTGATACTGTAAGCCATTGGTTCCCAAAGGAGATTTTATTTGGGTCGCCAGCATAGCCTAGTGACCATTTATGTTGTGTAATAGGCCTACCTTATATAGTTTGTTTGCATTTAGAATAGCTCTGAAACCGGGGGGCGAACACGTCGCAGGGGGGGCCGCCAGTGCGTGGATATCTCAATCGCAAAATTAAATATTTCTATCGGGTGCCTACCATGGACTATAGGCTGGTGAACTCAGCCTGATCTGCCGGCTATATCTTTTTCGATTTCTTAAAAGATTGAGCTTGGTACCATGGACCTCATAGTTGCAAAATGCAAGGGAACATGAATCAGCCTATTATTTGCACGAACAATAACGGACGGTAGCTCTACAACTTGGCCCGTTAAAATGTTAAAATGTGTATGAACAGTCTAGCATGTGTATGAACAGTCTAGCATGAACAGCCTAGCAACGCATTTCATGAAGGCCCTTTTGGACATGTAAGTTATTTGCACCACTGGGTAAAACTACATTTTGTTTTAGACTACTGGTATTTCATTTGTGCATTGACAATAAAGCTGAATATCATATGAACTAGATGACTAAACGTATGCATGATCTACATATGCGCAATGCACATCTAGGTTATGGACTTAAGTAGCTTAAAGGCAGCAAAAGTGGGATACAGTGCAACTGCTTCCCCAAAACAATTCCTCCATAACTGTGTATTTAAAGGTGCGATTTGTAGGATTGTTACCGAACGTTCTGCAGGCCAAAATCAAAACACTGGTGAACGTTCTCAAGACTACCAGACGCGAGCCTCTTCTGGGTTGCCAGATGTAATGAAGACTTAGCTAACGTTAGTTGACCTGCAGCTGCTTTAACGTTTCTCCAACCATGACCCAGCTACACATTACGGAAACAGTGAAAACAAAAAATACCTCTCTAACCAACGTTTCATATGCATAGCTGTCAACATTGAGCATTGAAAATAAGGGAGATTTCTTGGGTTTCTCACCCAAAATATGGGAAAATGTCAACATTCGTCCCCCAACGTTGGAAGGGTTGCAGAATTAGTCCGTTTCGCAATTGCAAGCTTGTGCATTGGTCAGCTAATAATGTAGCCAAGTATTTACACCTAACAACAGCCTATAATAATTTGGTCAACTATACAGCCCTAACAAGGCTAAAGTTCTGTAATCGATGTCCTGTGTGCTGTCATTCTCTCTCCTGCGCAAACTGTGTGCGTTCCAAGTAGCCTAGGGCAGGGATTCCCAAACTGTGTGGTACGCGAGCTGCTTCTCGGGGTACGCGAGATGAAAAGGGCTATGGCGGACAGGTGTAAAATAATTTTGTAATTTTGTTTAAATCTTTTGTAATTAATTCATGAATAAATACATAATTTCGAATCAGGTCATAATGATATGGAAAAATGAAATTAAAGGATATCATTTATAAACTCTGTATGTGTTCATCAAAAAACGGCATCTTATTAAACATGACGCCTGGAATAGCTAATAGAATGCGTTACTTTTGAATGGATGGTCCGTGGTCCGTGGGGGGAAAGTTTTGCGGATATAACAGGTTTTTGAAAACAACAAAAACAGAAAGGAGGAAAGGAGCAAAGCTAGGAGTTATTTCAGATGGGCAAGAAAGGTAACATTAAGCTAGTCTTTACATTTAACAAACTAAATGTAGCCTAAGTTTAGTTTTTTCTAGGCTGTAGCCTAATATTGTCCAAACGAATACATCCTTGTCAGGCGTTGTTGTAGGCCTATTATAAGATATTGTATGTGGATGTAGTTAGGCTACTATGCAGGCTACTTTTCATAACTTTTTAACTGACCAAATGCACGCACCTAAAACCGGGAAACGGACAAATATTGTCAATGCGGTGGGGGGGTTATAGAATGCGTTACGTTTTTATGTGTTTATGTGTCAGATGGTGGGGGTACGCGAGCCGAGTCGGAATGTAGCCGGTGGTACGCGGGGGGGAAAGTTTGGGAACCGCTGGCCTAGGGCAAGGCAAGGGGGTAGCAACAGGACAACAGCACAGAGACTGACAGGGCCGATGGTCGAGCTAATGTTATGAGATTGTTAAAATTGTTAAACGGGATATTTTACGGGAAAATATTAAAACGGGAAGACAGCGGGAAAAAAGTTAAAATACGTGAGAAACCCGGAAAAAACGGCAGGGTTGACAGCTATGTTCATATGTGGATAACTTTCAGTGGACTAAACAAAAGGTAAAGATTTTGTTATCACAAGGCTAGCTGGTTCGTTATATGGCGAATAGCCAACTTTGTTTGCAGCAGTGAAGCTGAGTTTGTTGTTAACATTTTTGGTAACTGTCAGGGAATTTAACCCCAACATATAGATACAAGAACCACAACACGTAGTATGGCTTTGCCCACAAACTCTGGTACCAAGAGGAGAGCCAGCTAATGTAAGGAAGAATTCCTCACACCATCAGTCTTTGACTCTGCAGCCCAAAATCTGTGTCTTTTATTGTACAGATGCACACAGAAAATAGGAAGCAAGACGACTTTATTGTGACATACTCTTATCTCACCCACACACACACACACACACACACAGACAGCGTGCAGTTCCTGTCTGTCCGGGTGCACACTTAACTTGTACTCTCTGTTCTTAGAACTCAGCACAACAACATTTAACTCGAACTCTGTTCTTAGAACTCAGCACAACAATATTTCTGCTTACACAAATGGTTATACAATGATAATAATAATTTCCTTACAGTAACATAAACGTTTCTTCAGTTAGGAACAGTAGCCTACTGTTTTTTTTTTTTATGTTGCATTCATTTTCATTGGCAAAAGCTAGCCTAATATGCATGAGAACCTATATAGATTTGAGGGAGCTGCAGCTGTTAGCATCAGCACGCCCAGCGCCCAGTGAAGGATCTGATATGATGCATGTTCACTGATCAAATTGCTATTTTCTGACAGGATAAGCACAACCATGCAGGTTCTCTGAATCTCAAGCTCTTTAGCCTGGCCCTAGCATCTTAATGCTGTATTCACAGCACAGTGAATGACAAACGGTGACAAAATGTGACAAACGGTGACAAAAAGGACTATATCACGTTTTATATGTTATTATGATCACTCGCATCGCATTACCATGGGGTTACTAGGTAATGCTACGGTTAACTTAACATGCCCACCACTGGAGAGATGTTAGAAAACTTTTAACTTTTTTTTTTCTCCCGAGACGCTAGCTACTTAAGGTAGTTCGCTCATTATCTCAGATCAGTGAAGAACTACCAGAGAAAACGTTGGGGAGAAAACTCAAACAAGTTAATGTTAGACTTAGACTAGCTGTGTTACAGTTTCTCGTTGCAAAATTAAAATCTCCATGTGCTTTTGTAGGCTACACGCAGTCTCAAAAACACTGTTTACAGCTCTTGAGTCATGTACTAGGCTAGGTCATTTTTTTATAACGATCATTTAGATAGGCCTAGGCTACACTTATGGGGTGGGTGCTATTGCGTTTTCTAAAGAATCTCCCGTCTTGGTTTTGTACAGAAATTAATATTAAGTGACACATAAGTAAAAGGGAGAAAAAAAGGTCACCTTCCGGTATTTAGCAGACGGTCTGGAATTTAATTTAATATTGTCGTAATGGTAGGATAACTACACAGTTTACACAATACTTACACTGTGTTATAAATATTGTATATCAATGCATTTATTGTCTGTCAATTACCCAAAATTGTGGCTCTGTCTCTCATTGAATAGTAGCTTATTTAATGCATTCTAATCCATTGTCAATCACTTCCGGGAACTTTTTGAAGTTTACATCAGAGCCATATAAAGGTAGAGTTGCGACAATGGGTGTTCAAAATTCGTTAAGGTCACGTGGTTCATGTAAACTTCAAATAGTTCCCGGAAGTGATTGACAATGGATTAGAATGCATTAAATAGGCTACTGTTCAAATCAAAGATGGTTGATTACGAAGATACTTCATGAGAGGCCATTTCCTGTCCCTGGAAATTTATGCAAATAGGGTAGCAGTACACGCCCCCGCACATTTATGCAGTGATCGGGCTCTCTTTTTAAAGTTGAGGTCTATGGCAGAATCCAAGAATTTCCCAGAATTTGTCAAAGCCTTATTTTTCTGAGCAATGGATGCACATTTCGACACGGTATCATGATCTCCAACCCCCTCCCTATTTCAGTAGAATGTTGTGATAGTATGACCCTCCAGTCGGGAGAAAATCAACATTAATGAAGATGTACACCAAGTTTATTTTGTACTCCGGCTTGTCTGGCGTGGAACCGGCGCTCAAACGTAAGTCATCGTCAGTGACAGCCCCTGTGCAGGCGGGAACTGAACCAGAGCCCGTCTCTGGCTGAACTCCACTTTGCTCTCATAGACATGAACTAGGACGACCCATCTTGCTACGCATTCATTATCTTTGGTTCAATGATAGACAGAGCCACGATTTTGGGTAATTGACAGTCAATAAATACATTGATATACAATATTTATAACACAGTGCAATTATTGTGTAAACTATGTAGTTATCCTACCATTACAACAATATTAAATTAAATTCTAGACTTTATATTTTTCCGCCCTTTTACTATGTGTCACTTAATATTAATTTCTGTACAAAATCAAGACGGGAGATTCTTTAGAAAACACAATTGCACCCACCCCATAAGTGTATCTAAATTAGGCCTATCGCTATAAAATAAATGACCTCGTACAGTGACTCGAAAAGCTGTAAACATTGTTTTTGAGACTGCGTGTAGCCTACAAAAGCGAATGGAGCTCCAGTGAAATTTTGATTTTGATTTTGCAACGAGAACCGGTAACACAGCTAGTCTAACATTAACTTGTTTGAGTTTTCTCCCCCCGCGTTTCCTCTGGTAGTCACTGATCTGAGCTAATGAGCGAATTACGTGAAGTAGTTTTACGTAAAAATAGTTTTTTTAACATCTCCAGTGTAATGGTGGGCATGCTAAGTTAACCGTAGCATTACCTATTCAGTAACCCCAATGCGAGTGATCATAATAAAATATAAAACGTGACATGTAAGTCCTTCGATAAATAACCAGTATGAACTCATAAACATGAACAGCATTTTGTCATCGTTGTCATTCACCGTGCTGTAAACAGCATTAAGATGCTAGGCTAAAGAGCTGAGATTCAGACAGGTGAGCACCCATAGACAGTAAAAGAAATGGACGAACAGACTCCGTTGTTTTCAATGGGAGGGCACTGAGTCAAATAGAACGATTTTTCAGTTGGTCCCCTCAGTACTGCGCAGACTCTTACTCTCCCTCAAATCTAGGTTCTCTCATGCATATTAGGCTAGCTTTTGCCAATGAAAATGAATGTAAAATTATAAAAAAAAACAGCCCTGCTCCTAACTGAAGACACGTTTACGTTACCAACAATGTTAACAACTACTCAGTTTCACTGCTGCAAGTAGGCCAACAAAGTTGACTGTAAATATGCTTCGCCATATTTAACGAACCAGCTAGCTTTGTGATTACAAAGTCTTACCTTTTATGTTTAGTCCACTGAAAGTTATCCACATATCAAACGATTAAATCCACAGTTATGGAGGAATTGTTTTGGGGAAGCAATTGCCCTATATCCAACTTTTGCTGCCCTTTTTTAAAATTTAAAACATTTTAAATCCATAGCCTAGATGAGCATTGCGCATAACGTTACAACTATGTTGACATGATAAAGCTAAATGCCCAAGAAACGTCACATCAGAAAAGTTGTAGGCTACAAACGCAAATTACACTTAATGACATCTTGTTCGTAGTGTAGCCTAGTGCTGCCTAATTGAAAGGGGATAGGCAAGGTTTATCTTAGGCTATATTAGGCTATTATTTGTAGCACATTTATTAGGCTTTTAGCCTCTTTTAATTTATTTGATAAGGAACTGATACAAACTGAGCAGCAGAAAAGCTGTCATAGGCGATACATAAATAGTTTATTATTATAATTAGGCTAGGCTATTATTAATACTATTACTTCACTACTATTACTGTTATTACTGTTATTATTATTATTCGGATGAGCCAATAATGTAAATCTGAGTCTGAAAAGTTGGCTACAAACAGTCTATACTGCTGTAACCGCACTACTGCTATTATTAATTGTTAACTTCCGGGAACTGTTTGAGGCTTCCATTAGCGGCCATTGTTCGAAAATGGAGTTGTCGCAACTCTACCTTTATATGGCTCTGGTTTACATGAACCACGTGACCTTAACAAATTTTGAACACCCATTGTCGCAACTCTACCTTTATATGGCTCTGGTTTACATGAACCACGTGACCTTAACAAATTTTGAACACCCATTGTCCTAACTCTCAGAGCTCTCTCTGATACCTCAAACACAGCCCATGACCATCAGGGACTGCCAGGTGCCCTGACCACATGCACAAATGGATGTGACCATCAAGAATTGACCCACTGATCTGCCAGGGGTCACCGCCATCTGAACGCTCTACGGAGAGAGCGAGGGAGCACATGGACATCGGAACGCTCTACGGAGAGAGCGAGGGAGCACATGGACATCGGAACACTCAATGGAAAGAGCGAGAGAGCACATGGACAATTCATTAAACTTGCTATGTGGACAGAGTAACAGGCAGCTTTTTACCACGCACCATCTAAGGTGTGAGTGTGTAAGAGTGTGAGTGGTCCGTCAGTGGACATCAGGGAGGCGTGCTGCCAAACAAAATGTCATTGTATCCTGTGTACGATGACAATAAAGCTTCTTATCTTATCTCTTATCTTACACCATCACTCACAGCAGGCATACTATACAAAGCATGCTTGTTGCTTGTTGTTGGCGGGAGTGGTGGTGGGGGTGGTGGTGGCTGTAAACTCTTTGCACTGATGCTGGGGACTCTTCTCTGGGAGACCATTAGTGCACATGTGCAGCTCCTAAAAGGCTCAGGGGTTCTATGTCTTTTGTGGGCCCCAGAGGAGCTCATGGGTCAGCAAACCTGTGTGTTAACTCTCTGCACTCCCCAGACCCCTGATCATTAAAAGCCTGCCATATCTGCCTGTGTGTGTGTGTGTGTGTGTGCATTTTCACACAGGAGCCCAGGAGGACAAACACTCAATCCTTGGCTCACGCACTGACATACTTTTGCCAAAACAGGTGTGAATGAATCTGGGAAATAAAGATCAACACATCTGTATGACCATGCAAAGTGACCAATGGCCTTGCCATTGAAACAAGCATAGTTACAGAGAAGCAAACGCCAGGTTAAAAAAGGCCGTTTGAACTGTTGGAATTTGTGAAGGCACTTTATAATCCCATTACTGTGTTCCTCACAGACAGTTACAAATGAAAAAAGGGTGGATCATAGGCAAATGTAGGCACTATACTGTGTACAAAAACACAATATATACAATGTAGGCCTATATCACCTGCAGACAGAGAGCATGCGTGGGGGAGAGGGGCCAATCTTGTGCGTTATTAATGAGCCCTGTACTGTAAGGCGAGTGGACACACACGCTGCGCATTGTCTCATGTGTGTGTTTACTGTGCTGGGGAGGTTGACCCTGACGCATACCCTGGCTGGCCTCCCAGGCAGACGACGGGAGAATGAGGGAGAGAGAGAGAGGGGGGGGGTGGGAGAGAGAGGCCCCTGTAACAGAGCCGTGGCCCGTGCATTATTCAGGGGACACTAAATAGGGCCATCAGGACCTGTGGTCGGCAGCACCCCAAAGCAGAGGAGAGAGTAATGGAGGAGCGTCCATACATCACGACACATGACACACACTCGACAGGTGGACTGAACTCTGGCTAAATATTTAACATGAGGAGTTTCAGAAGTCTCCACAAGGCATACAGGGACAAACTGAAGGTTTGCTTAAGTGTGTGTGTGTGTGTGTGTGTGTGAGAGAGAGAGTGCACGCATCAGGACCTATTGCCTAACCAGCACAAAGCATCTGCAGATCACAACCCATCACAGGTGTGCTGAACTAGATATTTTACAGGAGGGGCCCTATTTAAAATGAAATGTAAAGTCTAAAGTAATAATAACAACATCTATTTACTAAGTTAATACCATGAGCAAGATCCTAAGCATGTGTGTGTGTGTGAGAGAGAGAGAGAGAGAGTGTGTCTGTGTGTGTTGGTGGTGGAAGGTATTAACTTGATATATAAAGCCAAAAGACATCCACCCTTGCACAGAAAAATGGAAGAAAGCTTTTAGAGGCAAGATACTAAGAGAAACTTAATAACAACAATGTATCCCAAAGTGTGTTTGAGAGAGGAAAGATATAGAAGAAAAGAGATAGAGAGGGCAGGAGAGGGTCAGAAGTGGTGCTGGTCCTCTCTGAGCTCAATATGTGTCCAGTCCTCCATTAAGTGCTTCAATTATAAAACACACTCAGGGTTCTGACCCTCCAATTAGAAAGGGACAATTACAATCCTCTCTCACAAACACACTCATTCATCACTGGCCTCTCACCAGCACTCCATTGTGTGTGTGTGTGTGTGTGTGGAGGAGGAGTCTCTAGACAGAGGTTGTATCCTGCCAGAGGTCAAATGAAAGCCCTGCTATCTTACCATTGGACCTCCACATACACTACACAGACACTCGCACCCAAACACACACACACAAACCCTTTCCCCCACACAGACACACACAACACACACAACACACACTCAAGATCCACACCATGGACCCGTCTAGATAACGTCAAGAGGCCCTGCGTCTCCCCATGTCAGTGTCCGTGTCATCTTCAGAGACGCCTAGCTAATTCATGAATGCCAAGCTCGTCAGCAGGTGAGCACAGGCTCAGCAACACTGCCACCCCCCTCCACTCTGTCTGAGAGATGGCCGATCCAGTTACCTCCTCTCATGCCTTGAAAGTGTCTGAGGGCTTTAATTAATGGGCAAAGCAGCGGAGCTGTTCAGGTACAGGCCAATGACGGAAGTCTGATCTAAAACCAGAAGTGGTACACAGGACAGGTCTGTTACAATCTGTACAGCTGTTTCTATTTTTATACCTGTCAAAGGAGCACAACAGCAGCAGGCCGAGTATGTTGACAATACGACAGCTGTGTAAAATACTCCACAACTGCAGGGGGAGCTCAGCAGCAAAAAAGACCCGAAACTATTGGACACCTTTGAGCATTAAATTGTGTAAATAATGGCCAGTGATGTACAAAATTATCATTATAAGTGACGTACCTCTTATGGGGTCCACTAAATTAATTTATTTAACAGGCCAGTGATGAATGGGAAGCTGAAGTCGCTGTCTCACAGCCTTACATTTTCCTGCTGTGCGTTGTTACAATTTCAGTAGGAGCCTAAGCTAACCCCACCCTGGTTTACCAGCGTGTTAACCTTTCATTATTAGCGTGACACAACAGCGCTGCGTTCCATTTGTCCTCCCGGGTCGGCTTTCGAGTCGTTTTTCCAGAGTCACTAACAGGAAGTTATAAATGGACCGCCCCCTGAATCCTGACTTGTCATCTCTCTCAAACCCAGAGTGCAGCGAGTTTGACCTTCCAAGAGCCGTAGATACTGTTTATTAGCAGTTCTGTCCGATTTGTCTCTCCTTAAATCAGTCGTAAAAACTATAGCATCCAACCTCTATCTGTTGGTTTTTTACACAGATGTGACATCATTCCAAATTACTTAGGTTATTTTACGAGACAACTGGAATGCAGCATAAGCACATGTGACTGCTTTTGGTGTCATAATAGGAAGAAAACAACTGTCTGGTCAGATCACCTGAGAGAAAGTGGAATAGAACATTATGTCCAATATTCCAATATGTGGTTTAATGTTCTGCATTTCTCATTAGTGGGTCACTTTGATACTAAAAGTATGATTCTATGTATTGACTGTATGATATCTGTACTGTCCCTGTCTGTGTGTGACTATGTATTTAGAGATAAGCGGGAATATTATGACTTTGCAGTGTTTCACTGTTCTGCATGACTGCGTCAGTAGCTATCTGCTCCGGATTGCCAGGCTGCCACTAATCAGGGTCTGATGGATCTTTAGGTGAAGTCATGCTGTCTCTCCCTTGATGCGCATCATTGTAAATAAACTCTGTTCCTGATTTTTCATACTATTGGTCTGACTGGGTCTCTATTAAATCCGTGGTATCAAAATTACCATCACACCACAGCTCACCACTGACCGACTGTCAACCTGTTCACATGAGTTGGCAAGTGAATTGTCTGGCTTTTGTGATTGCTATTAAATGCTGTTTACTCAGCGCAAAATAACTACTGACTACTGAGCTTTCAAGCAGGATGATGCAGTTCTGCAGAATACCAAAATTCCATCGCCAGCTTGGTGTGGCTAATAAACAGTCAAGTCATCTGATGAGGCTATACAGTATCTATCTATTTATCTGAGCTAACGGCATTACCTTGAGCTACTGGTGAAATTGTTCAAAGGTTAGTTTTAAAGTTAATTTAAAAAACTTCAATCTAACAATGAACAACCTAAGCTCTATTTGTGGATGATAATGAGTGTAAATTTTCGTTTGACTAAAACGACATCAATCGGTGTGGTTATGAGCAGGTGCACTGTGCGTACCATCAGGCTACTCAACAACGAGAGAAAATTTCCCTTGTGTGTGTGTGTAATGTGTATTCACACTAAATTGGCCCACCATACCTTCCAAACTATGCACAGTATCCCATTAGCTGCATGCCATCAGGCTATTTACAATTTTCTATTACGTAACTTATTGAACACGTTATCAAAATTAACGCAAGATACATTTTGTTTGAGCAGGAGACAGAATATACGCGCATATCTTAACTAGGCTACTTGTTGTTTTCTTTTACTCAGCTATCTATATATGGTTATCAGCACACAATGTTGAGCTAATTCACTAACTCAATACTCATCATGGATATCACAAGTTTAAACAATGAAAACAGAAAGTAGGCAGCAAAGCTAGAGGAGTTATTCCAGATGGGCAAGAACAAGGTAGGCAATTGGTGTGCTTGTCAGAACGTTAGACTGCATTACAGCTGTTAAAGCCAGACGTCACGGTACGCTAGAACAAAACAAGGTAACTTTAGCCTGTATAGGGCTGTATCAAGTTGTCCAAATGAATACAGTTGGCAGTAGGCTACTTTTTTGCTGAACAATGCACGGGGCTAAAACCGGGAAACCGACAAATACCAATTTTTTTGAGATGGGTGGTGGTAGGTGTGATGGGTGTGCGTACCATAGCATTAATTCCTGCAGGCGCCCCTGGTTATGAGTAAGACTAAATATTCATTGAAGTGCTTGAAGTGGGAATCATCACAGGCTGTACCATCTCCGTGATCCTGTTCGCTCTGGCAATGAATATGTTGGTGAAATCTGCTGAACTGGAGTGTAGAGGACCCAAATCCAAAACTGGAACACGGCAACCACCAATCCGTGCCTTTATGGATGACCTCACGGTGACAACAGAGTCAGTGCCTGAAGCCAGATGGATCCTGAAGGGGCTGGAGAGGCTGATTAATTGGGCCAGGATGTCATTCAAGCCAGCTAAATCCAGGTCTTTAGTGCTGAAGAAGGTCAGGATGGTGGAGAAGTTTCGTTTTACCATCTCAGGAACTCAAATCCCGACCCTGTCTGAAAAAACAGTTAAAAGCCTGGGAAAGATTTTCGACAGCAGCCTCAGGGATACAACATCCATCAGGAACACCTGTGAAGAGTTGGAGAGGTGGCTAAAGAATGTCGACAAAACTGGGCTCCATGGAAAATTTAAGGCATGGGTATACCAACATGGGATTCTACCAAGGATACTGTGGCCTCTGCTCCTGTACGAGTTTCCAATTACCACCATTTCAGAACTGGAAAGGAGAGTCAGCCGCTACCTAAGGAGATGGCTGGGACTCCCGAGGAGCTTAAGCAGCATCACCCTTTACGGAAACACCTGCAAGCTGCAGCTCCCTCTAAAATCCATTGAAGAGGAGTTCAAAAGTCGTGCGCGCAAGAGAGGTGCTGCAGTTCCGTAAGTCTAGGGATCCTAAAGTCTCCGGGGCAGGGGTAGAGGTCAAGACTGGCAGGAAATGGAGGGCAGAGGCAGCAGTAGACCAGGCAGAGTCACGGCTGCGCCATGGTGTCCTGGTGGGAGCAGTGGCCAGAGGAAGGGCTGGGCTAGGAACCTTTCAAGGGCCCCGGTTCGACAAGGTGCGGGGGAAGGAGCGAAGGCAGCTAGTTCAAGGCGAGGTGAGGGCGGCGGTGGAGGAGGAGAGGTCCAGCAAAGCAGTAGGAATGGCACGTCAGGGTGCCTGGACTAGATGGGAACAAGCTGTGGAGAGGGCTGACCTCTGGCGGGCAGAGCCACACCGCATCAAGTTCCTGGTTCAAGCAGTCTACGACGTCCTCCCCAGCCCGTCCAACCTGCACACCTGGGGTCTGGTCGATACACCAGGATGTGCCCCGTGCCAGAGAAAGGGAACTCTTGAGCACATCTTGAGCTGCTGCCCAAGAGGTTTGGGGGAAGGCCGGTATCGCTGGCGGCATGACCAGGTGCTCAAAACAATTGCAGAGAGCATCCAGGTTACCATCAGCAGCTGCCGGAGGTCAAAACCCTCCAAGCTAACCATCAGCTTCATCAGGGCCAGAGAGAAGCCAGAAAGATCTTCCAGGGTAACATCAGGGCTTCTGAACACCACACAGGATTGGCAGCTGAACGTGGACTTGTGCAGACAGCTTAAGTTCCCCCAGCATGTCGTCAATACCACCCTGAGACCTGACATTGTCTTGGTATCTGAGGCAACAAAGAACCTGGTCATGTTGGAGCTCACAGTGCCATGGGAAGACCTAATGGAGGAAGCTTTTGAGAGGAAGAGGGCAAAATATGAAGGCCTCGTCAGCGACTGTCACAATCAAGGCTGGAAGGCAAGGTGCTTACCTGTGGAGGTGGGGTGCAGAGGCTTTGCAGGGCAGTCCCTCTATAGGGCCTACACTGCACTCGGCATCAGAGGCTTTGCAGGGCAGTCCCTCTACAGGGCCTACACTGCACTCGGCATCAGAGGCTTTGCAGGGCAGTCCCTCTATAGGGCCTACACTGCACTTGGCATCACGGGAATGAGAGAAGAAGAAGGGCTCTCTGCAACAGCACGGAGGCTGCGGAGAAGGCTTCAAGGTGGCTCTGGATCAAAAGAGCGGATCCGTGGACAAATGCTGCTAAAGCACAAGCTGAGGCTTGATCAACCTCAGCTGGGTCACCTGAAGGAGGGTGTCTGATGTTTCGAAAGACCCGAAACACCCAATGAGATCAGGAACATCACTGATGATGTGCCCTAGCTTAGCATCAGAAGATGTATCATTACATCATTTACAACCAAATAGCATATAGCATAGCCTTTGGGGGCAACTTCTCTACATAAAATAGCCTAAATAGCTTCTTTTAAGTCATTAACCAAGCTAAATAAAAAACATTAATTGTACATAGTACTATGCAGATGGTCTTTGTAGACAAACTGACATATTTCTACCTCTCTACTCCAACTCATGTGTTGTCTCGTTTTACTCTGTTAAAACAAGTGCACAATTGAGACCAAACAGCTTTCCCTGCGCAGCATGGGATAGTTCGGAGGACGGTTTACAAAGAGGAATATGTAACGGGAATCCTCAGAACATTCCTGATTCCTGTCCCTTTGTGGCATCTTGAGCTGATGTCCTATTCCTGAGTGGCGTCCGAGGAACACTGTGGCCTACAACACACCTGCGCCTGTAAATAAGGCTAACTGATAGTAAGTAAGCTTGGTGCTCCAGAGATGCCCAGATAAGATGGCCAGGTGTTAGGTGGGCAAAGCTCACCCGCACCCATTTAGCCGGGCGCTAGTCAAGAGGTGGCGATGCAGGACGTGGTGTGTTTTGGCGTGGTATGGCACGGAACGGCATACCTCCGTCTCTCTATGCATCTGTCAGCGACTAGCGGCATGATCCTGTTTCTGTCCGCTAGCAGCAGCCTCAGGTTACGGCCTCATTATGGGGAAGTCACCATGATTTAATCATGATGCTGGTTAATTCAGACACCCACTCAAGTTTCCACAGGATTGGAAAGGAGAGAGAGAGGGAAATTGACAGAAAGATGGAATACTGTGGGCACAGTGGGCACGCTCTGCCACTGTACTTTGCCGAGTAATCCCAGCCTACGAATTCAATAACAAAATAAATCATGCATAATTAAACATTACCTCGATTTAGGACCTTAACTTCGAAAATTCGAAATGTTTCTACAATTGTCAGGCAAATCAAAACAGTGGTGTGATAATTGAGCCAGTGGAGAAATAACTGTTCAGAATTAATAGCCTTGGGTAGGCTTCTGCAGAAAACAATGTTGTTGCCGATTTAATACTATCTGGCGGCGTTTTTTTTTAACAGGCTACAATAGACTAGACAACTATGACCCACGTTTTGGTTTAGTAAATTAATTTGCCCTACTTCTTGACTGCAATGTAGTCAATTGACTGCTTGACATGTCATTTTTATTTTTCTGTACAATAAACAATTACATCTGCTTTATGCCCAGAATTACATTCATATTTGGCTGACTGCAGAGGCCGCCACTTCCTCCCCATATTCCAAGATTAAGATAGTATGAAGTGCTTTTTGTATAGGCTACTATCATAAAAAATAGTTAAAACGAATAGCTATTTGCAATTTGACAAAACACTGGTCCTCATTTTGCGAATGCGAGGACGATATGAGCCTGTTGCATTTAGTTAGATGTCGAGTCCCGCATAATGTTTGAAAACCACTGGCTCCTAATCACAATAATTTAACACCGCGACAGTTGGATAACCTACTTCATCATGTCCCCATGCCTACATTTTTGTGAGTAGCATAGAGATCGTTAAAAACAATAAAGTATGGCTCTCCGTTTGGGACATCGAAAACTTATATTTTTAATAGACTACCGTCGAAGATGCTGACTTGCAAAAGCCTCGGGATAACACGTTATCTCCACTATCATCAGTCATGCCCCTTGATCAAAGTGGGGAATGAAATAAAAGTTTGAGAACCACTGGCTTAACAAGTTACCTACAGTCCAGAACACAGAATCTGTTGCAATATTCTGATGATCGGCGATGATATCGGCAAATGTTTGTTTTCCAAAGTGAAATTTCACTTCACCATGCACCTTCGACAATACCTGGCCTACCTGGTATCATTACAAACATTATTCTGTGTCCTAAAACTGGCATATTTTATGACATTGTGTCATGTAAGTTCGTTGCAAAATCTAGAGAAATGTGTGAGCGGGGGACAATTGAGACACACATTGGATTGTGTTATTACTTGAACATTCCACACTATCCACAGCTGTGGTAGGCCTATCAGGGGCAGGAGGATTACTGTCAGCGCAGGCTTTATATAAAATTCTTCAACAGAAGGCCTCGAATGTTGTCTTGTTTGTGGGGGGCTTTGCTTCGCTTCTGTAATTTCGGCTTCATTGAAAATGAGGGCTTCCCTCAATGACCCTCCAAGAATAAATAAAGGTTGAATGAATGAATGAATGAATGCAGGCTTGCCCAAAATAAAGGCATGTGGTTTGCGCAGCCTACAGTAAATAACAGACCCGCCAGAATATGCGTTATGATGCTTTTACGAGCAAGATGTTTTGGTACCCTAAGCACACTGCATGTTCTTAAATAACAATGATCATCAGTAATATTCGACCATTAATTTGGGTAAATGGGCAAGCGTGACCACCTTGATTGGCTGATGATTGTAACGCGGGCTGGCGGGCATGATTCCAAACACCTCCCTTACGATGATGATGAGTGACAGGTCTCAGAATGCCTGCGCTACACAAGGACGGAAGATGATGAATAACTGGGGCCGTAGGCTATTCACAAAGGCTTTTATCTTACTACTAGGAGTAGGCTACTCCTAAATCGCACTTACAGATTTTAGATTGGAGTTTTCTCTTAAAAGTTATTCACAAAGCCTTTCAGACAACTCCTAAACTAGGAGTGAGTCTTGATGGCGATGGATGATGTCATTACTCATGCACGAGCTTGACTGAAGTGACCACCTTGATTGGCTGACGATTGTAACGGGGGAATTCCCAACACCTCTCTTCCGATGATGACTGACAGGTGACAGGTCGGAGAATGCGTGCGCTACACAAGTAGTGCGAAGGGACGGAAGATGATTAATAACTGAATAAAAGGCCTAGCCTAAATGAATAAAAAGTAAAGGCAAAACAGATAGCTTAGTAGCCTAATGAAACATAGGCCTATGGATTGATGCAGTAGCCTACCTTTGCAACATTATTAAATTAATCTGTCACCATATCCCTAGGCTACGTTTGCAAAGAGGAGAACATTTTAATTTGATTCACAATGAAACGTTACATTTCATTTACATGTTAACAATGAGTAGTTTTGGTTGTTGTTGGTGGCGTTATTGCATCCCTTTTATGAATGCAAAATTGTTCCCTCATTGATTGGAAGCTCCTGTTGTGCATAGGCTATTTCAAAACATCATAGGCGTAAAATGCCACAAAAAGCTGTTTATGAATAGGTCTTAGTGAGTTAGGAGTCCTCTCGACTTAAGCTGTCCCAGACTTAGGTGCTACTTTTAGGTCTAAAATGCTTCGTGAATTTTTTTTTGTGAAAAAATTAGGAGTCCTAAAGTTAGGAGTGACACGCCCATTATTTTTAGGAGTTGCTCCTAAATTCGCCAGTTATGAGCTACTTTTAGCCTTAAAATTCTTTGTGAATATGGCCCTGAATAAAAAGGCCTAGCCTAAATGAATCAAGGCAAAACAAATAGCCTAGTAGCCCAATGAAACATACGGATTGATGTAGTATCTTTGTAACATTATTAAATTATTCTGTTACTATGCCTACTTTTGCAAAGAGAACATTTTAATTTGATTCACAATAATGTTACATTTAATTTACATGTTGACAATGATTAGCCTAGTTTTGGTTGTTGTTGGTGGCGTTATTGCATGTTAGTTATGCCTACAATGCAAAATTGCTTCCTCGCGATTGGAAGCTCCTGTAGCTGCATAGGATTTCAAAACCGCAGGTTTGTGAATAGGTCTGTGAGTAAGGAGTCCTCTTGACTTCTTTTAAGCTGTCAGAGGTGGGAAGGTGTGATTTTTTGGGGGATGGGCCGGATTAACTGGGCACAATTGTCTGATGGCCCCCCTTCCCCCCAGCCAACGTGAATCGGGTGGTTAGTTAATAGGCCTATCATGAAGATTTTTCCTGCCATCTAAGGCACGAGCGCATCTGTGAGGCCAAGCCTCACCAAGTAGCTCGTTTGTTTACAACTAACATTCCATTTAATTAAACTGCTTTATAGGCTATGCCGAAATAGTTTTCAACATTTTGAATATTAGTGTCGGGTGAATTGAAATGTTCTCAAAGTAGCCTTATGGCTGAAAGCTGCTTGGGACCCCCCCCCCTCCGTCAAGCAATATAACCATACAAACGCGCTTCCTGCACTCATTGTTTCAAAAGGAGTAATTCTGGCTTTGTCAGAACTGAAGAGCTGTGGACGGCACGGCACGGTATGCCCAATGAAAATAAATTAACGCAACGCAACACAACACAACACAGACCCCGCTTTCTCGCGTCAGTCACTGACATGAACGAAAACACAGAACCCGCTTCTCTCACGGCAGTCACTGACAGTAACCTAGAATAAATGCATGGGGAAAACACTTCCCCATGACAAAGACATCGTAAAACACTGAAAGTTAATATTTTGTCACTAGCAACATTCATCTTTCCTTTGTCAAATGTATTATGTTCCAAGTACCCTATCGTAATTCTGCTTCATAAAGTTGAACAAATACATTTGCTTATTTCACAGAAAAATATAAATAGCCAGTCTACAGTGCAGAGTTGGTAAAGTTATGGTAGGCCAACTTGCAGTGAACATACAAACAGGGGAAATTATTTCTCTTGCAGCTGAGTAGCCTCAGGTGCGCGCGTGAACATAAGGCCGAACATGCAAAGCCAATGAATCGTGCTTCGCGACAATCAGCGCCGTTAAACTTAAATAGGTTAACATCACTCTAAGTTCGCCTTCAAGCAAAGAAAACGATGATTTGAAGACATCTGTTTTCTTTGGAAGGGCAAGGGGTAACAACAGGGCAACACAGAGACAGGCCCGATGGCAGGGCTGTTATGAGAGTATTAAAATATGGGATATTCTACTGGAAAACATTAAAAGCGGCAAGACACGGGGGAAAGTTAAAATCGTGATAAACACAGAAAAAGTTGGCATGCATTGTTTTGGTCCCCGTGCACAGGGATTATTTGTCATACTATTAATCACATATGATTATTTGTGAAATTGTGCAAACAGGCGCAACACATTTGAAAAGGAAGGACTGGTATGCAAGCTCACGGGAAAGATTGATTTAAGAACGTTATCACAAAGTGTGTGGCTGTGGCGCTGTTGAGGAAGACAATTGGCAGGGAGGGGTCATGTCTTTTTAACAATTCTGTCGGAGGGTCATTGAACAATTTCTAGCAGGCAGAGAGGGTTATGCAACTTCCAACTAAAGCACTCAAAATTCCTCCGGTGGCCCCTTCAATAAATAACGATCAGTCACTAGATTGCTGCTGGGCTATATGTCTTGGTTCTGTTAACAACTCATTGTCAAGCGCGATAGCCTATCTGGCGGGTTGCATCCATTACAAACAAACATGCAATGTGAACGTCTGGGATTGGGGAGAGCACTACATGCTCTACTGAATAAGCACGAAGTCAACCCTTTAAATGAAAAACACTCTTTAATAATCCAAAAAATAAACCGCTAAATGAAGTAAACTTGTGACCATCAAAAATTGTTTTTATCGCTTGTAACTCCGTGATACCAGGGCGTAACAGGAAGGCATTTGGCTGAGCAACGGAGGTTAATATGCTCCATGTTTTGTCCAAATGATGACTGTCTATCATCGTTGCACTCGGAGAAAACCGGAATGTTTCATTCGTCCCCGTTTCAATCGTCGGTTGTACCTACTCAAAAGCGCAGATAGAACCTTATTATTCTAAGGTAGCGAAATAGCGTTCAGCATGATTCATGCCCAATTAATTCCCCTGTTAAAGTGTTAAGCCTTTGTAGTTTGGTTTCGTGATAGCCTATG